>NC_072486.1:15464621-15767651 GCF_027574615.1 Eptesicus fuscus
TGGCAACCAGGGGAAGGAAGGCCCATTCTTGCACAAATCTCCATGCATTGGGCCTCTATTCCTATATAATAAAGAGCTAATATGCTAATTAGACCAGATGGTGGAACAACCTTCCAGAATGACCAGTGGGCGGGAGGCGGGGCCTCGGGGCAGCTGTGGCTGTGAGGGCCGAGGCCTTTGGGGCTGCAAGGGCTGAGCCCCTTGCACAAATTTCGAGCTTCGGGCCTCTAGTATATATATAAAAGCCCAAGCGACCATTACGGCCGAACGACCAGAACAACTGGAACGATGGTCAACCAGTCGCTATGATGTGCACTGACCACCAGGGGGCAGACGCTCAACACAGGAGCTGCCCCCTGGTGGTCAGTGCGCTACCACAGCCAACCTCCTGCAGCCCTTCCTCCCAGCCGGCCAACCTCCTCCCCGCAGGCCAACCTCCCGTGGTTCCTCCCTGCTGGCCTCAATCAGGGGGCGTGGGCCAGGCCAACCTCCTGTGGACCCTGGTCCCTCCCTGCAGCCACCCAACTTCCTGTGGTTTCTTCCCCTGGCTGGCCAGCCTCCCACAGTGCCTCCCTGCTGCTAGCCGGCAGTCCTCTGATAGACCCCGATAGGCCTTGATCGCCAGCTAGGCTGAGGGACCCCACCCATGCACGAATTCATGCACCGGGCCTCTAGTGTACACATAAATGCAAGCCAGAACAATGGAAGACAAAGAACTCTGTCCAAGAAAACTGCTGGGACTTAAGTATTGGTTCTGGGTAACAGCACTAATCAGAGCCATGGGAGAATGCCAGCCAGTGTTATGGCTTCAGCAGCTGCAAAGAGAACTGAGAACTATGCTGAACCAAAGGTTTTCCAAGGTATTGCCTACTATACATCTATCCCTAGGCAGGAATTGGCTCTGGAGGGCAAGTAAGTATGGGAGGAGGTGGAATTGTCAACAACACTTGGATGGAGTTCAGAGTTGAAGAAACAGCAAGCAAAACCTATTTATTTCTATAGATTTAATTTTTATTCATTTTTACTTTCTAAATATTGACTGATAAGCAGGAGGAAAAAATACCATAATTCCACCAAATATATTACTATTAAAAAAGGGTGTGAAATCTTTTTTTAAAAAATATATTTTATTGATTTTTTACAGAGAGGAAGAGAGAGGGATAGAGAGCTAGAAACATTGATGAGAGAGAAACATCAACCAGCTGCCTCCTGCACACCCCCTACCAGGGATGTGCCCACAGCCAATGTACATGCCCTTGACCAGAATCGAACCTGGGACCTTTCAGTCTGCAGACCGACGCTCTATCCATTGAGCCAAACCGGTTTTGGCGGTGTGAAATCTTTTGTGTTTAAAACAATTTCATGAAATTTTTCAAACACACAAAAGTTGAAAGATTAGTGTAATACACTCTCATGTACATATCATTCAGCTTTAACATTTTATCTGTCTTTTTATTTATTTATTTTTTTATTAATCCTCACCCAAGGATATTTTTCCATTGATTTTTAGAGAGTGTGGAAGAGAGAGGGAAAGACAGAAACATCGATGTGAGAGAAACTCATCAATTGGTTGCCTCATGCATGAGCTCTGACTAAGGCCCAGGCCAGGGAGGAGCCTGCAACCAAGGTATGTGCCCTTGACTGGAATCAAACCCTGGACCCTTTGGTCCACAGGCTGATTCTCTATCCACTGAGCAAAACTGGCTAGGACAACATTTTACCTGTCTTGTTTCTTTTATTCCCTCCCATATTTTACACACACGTGTATACACACTCTTAGAAACAGAAAAGACATACCATGCAAAAACATCATAAATGTCCTTCTCTTAATACTACAATTATCAATAAATTGCCATGTTAATAAAAATTTTAATCATTTTTTCTGGCTTTATAACAATGCATTCTTTGCATATAGCATATATTAATTGCATAGATTTGCATAGATTGTTCCCAATTTTGAAAATGAATAAATAATGCTGCCCTAACACATACATACACACACACACACACACACACACACACACACACACACACACAATATAAAAACATTTACCTTCTTGTGGCTGATATATGTGTGTATGTCTATGTACATGTGTATGTAAAGTGTACACTATTCTAATTTCTTTAGAATAAATTGTTATACATGGAATTTCTGGTTCAAAAGTCAAGTCTATTCTAAAATATTTAGTATTTATTGTCATATAACATTCTAAAAATTTCCTAATGTCTTACCATCAGGTTATAGATATGCATATTTTTACATTACTTCTGTAACACTGAGTAATTTAAATTCTTTCTAATTTTTTTCAAGTTGATTATTTTAAGTGATCTCTTGTTGCTTGGATATATAATTTTTTGAATGTTACTAATATTACACAGTTTTATGTTTATTATCCATGTGACAACATGCCAGGACAAAAGAGAAATGAGACTAAAATGAAAAAGTCTTATTACATAAACTACACATTCCTTTTTGTGTCATATATTGAATAACCTTATATGTGTATTTTTCTAGACACACTTAACAAAGGAAAATGTGCATTAAAAAATAATGTTTGTGATAGTTTAATTTTCTCAGAAAATATTGATTGCTTTAAAGAAGCTTACTAGTAAATTAGATGAACTATATTTAGCATTCAATTCCACAGCCTTGAGGGTTATATCCATTAAATATGAATTTGTACCTGAATTCATTTTCTTGCTCTGCATTGTTATCACTTCATGACTGGCTGTTTTCCATTTTATGAGATTTATTACTTAACTTGGTTATATAATGGTTTGATAGCTTACAAAACCTTAAAACCCAACCACTGGAGACTAAGTAAATTGCATCAATATATAACCTCATGTCAAAAAATAACACAGCTGGGCCAGTGTGGCTCACTTGGTTGAGCCACCTGCACCAGAAGGTTGCTGGTTCTATTCCAGTCAGGGCACATGCCCGGGTTGAGGGTTCGATCCCCAGTAGGAGGCATACAGGAGGCAGCCTATCAAAGTTTCTCTCTCTTCCTCTCCCTTCATCTCTCTGAAATCAATAACAAACATATTTTTTAAAAAATAACCCACTATGATAGTAAAATACAGTATGAAAAGTATCATCTGGTCTAATGTCTATGTTTGTATTTTTCAAAAGCTAATTTATCTATGGCTGTCAATACTTTATGCTTTGTAAAGTTCCCCTATCAATGCCAATTGGTAGAGGGGGATTCAGCATGCGCAGATGTTTTTCTGAATAATAAAAATACTAAAAATAGAATCTAGCAATGAAAATAATCAGAGAGGGAGTGATGGAAAGAGGGGAGCCAGGCAAATTGTTTTCTATTTTGCATAGCTGAAGAGCCAGATGGTTTAACTGGATATTATTTACAGAACCACCCACTGCAGGATTTTCACTAAGTCCCAAGTCAAATACTGTACTGCCAAATGGAGTTTAACAGTGTCTAGACCAAAGCCTATCACCTTATCCAGGCACTCCTCCGATCCTTCTCCTTGTGGTACTGCCAGACTTGACTGCCATCCACATTGTTTTCTGGAAATGTGCCTTCTTTATACAGATTTAGAAACAATTTTACTCACACTTCTCTACCTCTTCCAGGTAGAGATGAGATGAAGGAATAGATATGGTACATGCTTGGGAAATGTTTGAAATTCTACTTTTGACTTTTCTCATCTAATCTAATATCAATTGGCAGTAATATTTAATCAGTCTTATTCAACTGACATTTTAATTCCATTTTGAAGTAGCCTATAATGATCATCTTGCTCATCAAAGAGAAACAAGAAAACTGATCCAACAAGTCAGACAAACACTAGCAATATATTTCATTGATGATTATTAAGGAATATATGCTCTAATATTATTTTTTTAATTTATTTTTATTGAGTTTGTTGAGGTTACATTGCTTAATTAGGTAGGTTTCAAGTATATAATTCTGTATATTGCATTATATATTCACCACCCATAGTCTAGTCTCCTTTCATCACCATTTATCACCCCCATTACCTTCTTCTACCTGCCTCCACCCCCATTCCCTCTGGTAATCACCATACTGATGTCTGTTGTCTGTTGTAAGTTATTTATTTACTAGAGGCCTGGTGCAGAAATTCATACACCAATGGGGTCCCTCAGCCTGGCCTGCGGGATAGGGCCAAAACCAGCTCTCCAACATCCCCCGAGGGGGTTCTGGATTGCGAGAGGGCTCAGGCCAGGCCAGGGGACCCCATCAGTGCATAATCAGGGCTGGGAAGGGATGCGGGAGGTTGGCCAGCCGGAAAGGAACTGTGGGAGGGCTCCAGGGCATGTCCGGCCCTCTCACTCAGTTCTGATAGGCCAGACCCCAGAAGCAAGCTAACCTACTGGTTGGAGCATCTGCCCCCTGATGGTCAGTGCATGTCATAGCGACTGGTCAACCAGTTGACTGTCTGCCCCCTGGTGGTCAGTGCACATCATAGTGAGCGGTTGAGAGGCCTTAGCATATCATTAGCATATTACATTTTGATTGGTTGACCGGCCAACCGGTCGACCAGACACTTAGCATATTGGGCTTTTATTATATAGGATGTTTTGCTTAATCTCTTCACCTATTTTACCCATTTCTCCAACCATGCTCCCAAACAGCTGTCAATCTGTTCTCTGTATCTCTGAGTCTGTTTCTGTTTTTATTTGTTTGTTTATTTGTTCAGTAGATTTCACATATAAGTGCTCTGATATTGTTTTTAATCATCAGTCTTATAGAATAAAGCAAATTGCTCATAAAATATTTACTTTCTGATTCCTTTTAAAATTCTTCACTTAATACTCCAAAAGAATTTATTGTCCCTTTTTAGTTTCAAAAATTTGTGCTATTTCTTTTTTCTTCCTTTTTGTTATATTTTGCATCTCCTTTGTCCCTATATTTAACATGTTTAAATTCTGGCAAAGAATTCACAGCTAAATGGCCAAATTCTTCAGGAAAGGCTGTACTTTTGCTATTTCCTGGCCAACGGAAAACAAGTTGGACCACAAGTCTAGCCAGAAAAAACAAATGTCTGTTGACAATGATCCAGTCCGATTTTGTAGGTCCAAAGTCTGGAGAGTGTGAAGCTGAGCCTCAGGTTAACATCCAGCACATAGAGTACATGTCAGAATGAAACAAGTCCACTGGGGTTTGATCATCATCAGCTAAACCCACAGAGATGGCTGGTAAAATAGATGCATGATTTTCTTCCAGTTGGCTAACATTGGATAGTTTTATGAGGATGAGTCACTTTTCTAAAGAATTTTGCAATAAACTAGTTTTATGTCACAACGTCATAAAGGAATTGACTTTGGCATCTGCTCTCTTTTGGGTTTCTATCTCTTCTCATATCTCCTTCAGGGAATCTGACTTGATTTTGCCCAACTAGCTTTCTCTGCTTCAGTCTTCCATTTATAGCCTGCTAGCTGCGTGGGTCCCTGGCTCAGCTCTCATACCAACTTACTCATTTGGGAGCATCCAACTACACTGCCTTTCTCTTGCTTTGGCCTCCGCATTGGGGCACCTTCCAGTGTAGCCACACACCCCACCCTCCACCCCCGGAATACAACAACTACACTCATTAAAAGTGTCATTTGTTGACTCGGTTCAGAATTGTATTGAGAAAAAAAAAAGAGGGCTTCCATTCCCAAAGAATCCTGTGTTATACCCCGCTTAGGGATGCACAGACACAGGGACTTTGACTCACCCTGTTGTCTCATTCTACCTCCAGGAAGCAGAGCTGAGATGGTGCTGTGTCTAATTGATGCAGGTTAGCTTTCAGCTTTTGAATCTAAGCCCCACTACTTCATCTCATGGTCCTGTTGAACAGAAGGTAAGTGTGACAGTGCCACCCCCACAGTTGTAAAAACCAAAATGTCTCCGGAAAGTTCCCAGGGAGATAAAATCAGCCATGGTTGAGAATCACTGCACTAAAGAATACATACCTTCAGTTTGGTCGGATACTGTCAATTAGTCTCCAGAGATTGGTACCAATTTATATGTTCTCTAGAATATCTATTTCATCCCATCCCCATGAATACCATGCAATTAAAACGTTTTGCTAACCCAATTGGTGCCAACAGTATCTTGTTTTCATGGGCATCTCTCTAATTACCGGCGAGGCTGAGTTTATTGGCCATTTATATTTTTTTCCCTAAAGTATATCTTTTTATACGTTAATGGACTCAATTTGGTAATATTTTGTTGAGAAAATTTGCATCTATGTACATGAGAAATATTAGTCTATTGTTTCCTTTTTTTGTGATGTCTTTTATCTGGTTTTTATAGTGAACTAATTCTGACCTCATAAAATGAGTTCAGAAGTATTTCCACTGCTTCTATTTTCTGGAAGAGAATATGTAAATTTGGTACTATCTTGGCTTAAATGTTTGATAGAATTCACCAAGGAAATGATATAGACCTTTGCTTTCTTTTTTAAGGTTAATAATTATTAATTAAATCTTTAATAGATGTAAGCCTATTAAGGTTATTTATTCTACCTTTGTGAATTTTGGTAGTGTGTGTCTTTCAAGGAATTGGTCCATTTCATATAAGTTATCAAATTTTTGGACATAAATTTGTTGATATCATTCCTTTATTGTTATTTTAATTTCTTTTGGATCAGTAATAATGACTACATCTTTTATTTCTGATATTGTTAAATTGTGTCTTCTCTGTTTTTTTCTTTGTTATCCTAGCGAGAGGTTTTATACTTTTACTGGTATTTAAAAACACACACAAAAAAACCCACAGTTTTTAAATTCATTGCTCTTCTCCATTGTTTTCCTGTCTAATTTTAATACCCTTCCTTCCTTCCTTCCTTCCTTCCTTCCTTCCTTCCTTCCTTCCTTTCTTCCTTCCTTCCTTCCTTCCTTCTTTCCTTCCTTCCTTCCTTCCTCCCTTCCTCCCTCCCTCCCCCTCCCTTCCTCTCTCTCTCTCTCTCTCTCTCTCTCTCTCTCTCTCTCTCTTTCTCTCTCTCTCTCTTTCTTTCTTTGTATGGACTATGCTCCAACTGAGCCACTGGCCAGGTGCTTGCTTTATTTTTAATCTGCTTTTCCTGACTAGTTCTATAAGGCAGATAGTAGATTTTCAAAAAATTTTAGATTTTTATTTTTATAGTACATACATTTAGTGTTATAAATTTAATTCTAAGCACTATAATTGCCTCCCACAATTTTTGATAAGTTGAATTTTTTACACTTAATTCAAAATATTTTTTAAAATTTCTCCTGCCAAGCCAGTGTGGCTCAGTGGTTGAGTGTTGACCTCTGAACCCAGGGGTTCAGGATTCGATTCTGGTCAGGGCACATGCCTGGGTTGCAGGCTCCATCCCCAGTATGGGATATGCAGGAGGCAGCCGATCCATGATTCTCTCTCATCATTGATGTTTCTATCTCTCCCTCTCTCTTCCTCTCTGAAATCAATAAAAATATATTTAAAAAATTTTTTCTCCTGAGATGCCTTTTTTGAGCCAAATGTTATTAGAAATGGGTTGCTTCAACTCCAATGATCTGGGGCTTTTCCATTTATCTTTCTATTACCAATTTCCATTCCATTCCATTCCATTATCATTTGACAATGTACTTTGTATGATTTCTATCCTTTTCATTTTGCTAAAGTTTGTTTTATGTCTCAGGGTGTGGTTTATTTTATTGCATGCTCCATACTCACTTGAAACTAATGTATATTATGCAGTTGTTTGATGGTGTATCCTATATATATCAGTTACATAAAGTTGATTGATGGTGCGGTTTAGATCATCTATTTCCTTCCGACTGTCTGCCTCCAGCTTGGACAACTGCAGTGATCTTATAAGGGGCATATCATCATTGGCTCGGGTTCCTTTCAAATTGAATTTCCACTCTGCAGCCTGACTAATGTTTTCAAGATACATATCTCTTTATTTCAACCCATATTTAAAATAATGGTTTCCATTCCTTTTGAGTATAAAAATGAATGTCCTTATCACTACTTTTCAACTTTTCTCCCTTGGGGAATCCTTCCCTGGCCTTCCTGACTAGATCAAAGTCCCCGTAGCAGGTATTGCTTACTCACAATCCCATCCTCCTGAGTTCACCTGCAAATGCTATGGACTGTTTCTGGGCACAGAATCTCTTCCCATCTCCAGTGCCTGCATCTTCTGCTTCTCAGCCCGAGGGCTTGTTTGGAGGCCACTGGCAACCCTGAAGTCTGCCCCCTGGGGCAATCCTTAACCATGGAGGAATAATAGCTCAAGGGCAAATATCCCATCTCCCACATACATTAGTGGGGGCATTTCTCATATATGTTCCTGTTCAATGGAGTCCTTTAACCCTTTAAAGGTTCTCTACAGGACTGAGCTTCTGTTGTCCACAGAAGTAGCCCGCTCACCAAAGCCCTCTTCATGAAGTGTTTCCTTCCCTAGGTCACTTTCTCTCCTACCTTACTCATGTTTCTGGGATCAATCGCCAAATAAATTACCCACATCTGAGTTCTTATTTCAGGGTCAGCTTTTGGCGAAATCTGAAGTATGGCATCCCTTTAGTTTACCCTCTCAGGCTACCATGTCCCTCAGTTTCATAGCATATTTAGAGTTTGCATTCATAAGGATGCACAAGGAGAGGCTTTGAATAATGTTCACCAACTGGTCATTTTTTTAAAATTTTTTTTTAGGGTAGAACTTTTACTTTCAGTATTTTTCTTCTTTTACAGGCATTATAATTTTAATAAAAGTCAATGACATATCCAACAATACTTTTATTATGGTATAATACCTTTCTTTGTATAATACATTGCATCTGTGTTTTCAGTTTTTAAAATAAATATTTCAACCTGGGAGAAAAAAAAGCAATGGCATGAAATTCTTTCCAGAGACATAAAGTTAATAAAATGATGCATTTTTGCTTTCAATAAGAATTTCTGCTGAATACAAATTTCTAATTTAAGGAACTTTATTTTATATGACATTCTTGTTCACTCTATTAATATTCTGACTGAAAGAAATGGCTTTATTTCTTTTAGTAGTAAGAATATTAATTACTATAAGCCTAAAAATGGTCTCCTTATTATCCTTTTATGAGATTTTGCTGATGTAGAAAGGGAAAAATGGAGGTGGCTAGGGAGATAGTATTTTGTCATACTTGAATTTTTTCTTAAAATACATTTAACATTTCATTTGGTCTCTACTATGAAGTCTAAAGTAGAAAGCAACTAATTATTTTGTTGTTTGTATTTTATAGCTCAACCATTAGCATTTTATAGGCTCTTTTTGCTGCTATAAACAAACATTTTAAAGAGGAAGGAATGCAGCTATATTTAGATAACATAGTATTAAAGCTAATATGAGATTAATAGCATTTCCTCCTTCTTGACTGAAGGTAAAGTAAAAATAGAAAGAATTTAATCCACTCAGTATGACCTCCAACTAGAAACTCAGAATACCATTTCAACTAAATTATCTACATGAAACTCTTATTTTCGTCACGGAGAAAGCCATCATACACAAATCCATGCTTTTAAAAATAGAAAGTTTCAAGAGAATAGAGTGCATGTGAGTTTCAGAGAATAGGGATTTACGGATCTCAGATTTTTAAAGTGGCTTTTTAATCAATACAAAATATAAGCCTTTTTTTTTTTTCCGGTTAGAAAATGGATTACTAAAGCCATGAAAAAACTTTCTTATTCATTTGGACCCTAAAAGATTAATTCATAATAAATCACTAGGAACATTACATTATGGAAATACAGGGTTCTGAAAGAATCTCTGGAGGCAAGAGATATGGGACTAGTAATAAATTCATTTTTCCTCTACTCAATTTTTAAAGATTAAAAATATGAATATTTTATGTTGGGAGAAGTTGGAACAATGAGGACACTCAAGAATTGCTGAGGGCCTTATCCACAGTGGGAAAATCTTAGCGTTCCTTCCCAACTACTTAGCAGTATTTCTTTTACAAGCACTTTATCCTTAGAAGGAGAAATGGGAAAAGGCCCAAAGGCCTCAACATAAGAATGTTCCCATAGTCTGGCTTATTACAACCAGCATTTTATTTTAAAGAAAATAATCCAAATGTTCAACCATACAAGAGTTAAATAAATAATGATACAGCTATGTAATAAATGGTTAGCCTTTAGATAATAAACAGTCATTGTCAGAAAAATGTTCATCATCTGTTGTTAATTGAAAAAATATGTCGGCAAATATGTAAAATTTAATGCCATGTTTCACAAGGATAAGTGTATTTGAATATGTAGATAAAATCTGAATGATATCATCAGAATTAGAAATAATGATGAATTTAGTATGATAGGACTGCAATATCCTTTTGCCTTACCTATTTTTAATTATCTCTATTTTCTATATTTTTGCAATGATAATCTATTTCTATAATAAAGGAAAAATAAAAGTTACAAAATTAAAACACAGCTCAACTATTTATACTTGTGAAAATTGGACAAGTTTCCAATTTTCTCTTTTTTATATTATAGTAAAAATTAACACAAATGCACACGTGAATGCTTGACAGGGTTGTGCGTTTACGAAATGTTTTATAAATGTGACTTTCAGAGACTATGACTCCTAATAATGCCTCTACCACAATTTAGGAATGTGACCTTGGGCAAATTATTTAACTTCTTTGGATCTTATTTAATTCATTAGTAATATTTAGAATTTACACTGATTTTAAGGCTACTCTTCCAATCATTATACTTTATGAAGAATCTCATATAACAAACTGGATGTAGCAATATTGTTTTCAGTATATTTACACACATATGTTTCGATTTTTAAATTTATTTTTCTATTTTTGTCCTGATGATATTTTTTCATTGATTTTTTTTTTTAAGAGAGAGTGGAAGGGAGAGGGAGAGTCAGCGAGAGAGAAACATCAATATGAGAGAGACACATTGATTGGTTTTCTCCAGCATGTGTCCCGACCAGGGCTTGGGATCAAGCCTGCAACCCAGGTACATCCCCTTGACCAGGAATTGAACCTGGGACCCTTCTGTTCACAAAATATAAGCCTTTTGCTCGATCTGCTGAGCTCAACTAGCTAGGGCCATATGTTTGAATTTAAAGATGTGTGTGTATACATTGAAACGAGAGGAAAAGAAAAGAAAGGGATTTGGCTTTTTATATAGCTGATCAACACTAAAATTACTAACACACCCCTGTCTAGAGCCCATGAGTGATACTCAGAGTATGAAATATGGCAAAGTTGAGAGGAGGAAGGGAGATGAAGGAAGAAGTTTGCCAGGCCATCCAAGAAAAGAGTGAGGACAGTACAACTCAACTATTGCAGCCTCTGAAAAGGTGACTGTATTTCTGGCCACTTCCATAGGTCCATTGTAATAACATTAAAGACAGATATTTCAAAGTTTAATATTAATGATACTCAGAAAATAAGAGTTATTTCCAGTACTCTGTGCTGAGCCCCCAAGCAAGAAGCAAGGGTAGCCACCCCAATTATTATTCCTAAAAGATAAGCCAGGTAGGTTGATAATTTAAAAAATCTTCTAGCCCTAACTAGCGTGGATATACTTGTTGTTCCTTGTTCCTGAGCTGATTTTGAAAGGAAAGAATGGGAAATATATTGAATCTTTGGCATCAGACAGCTCTAGCTCTTTGGTAGTTGTTAGATAAATACTACATCCTTATTCAACATAAAGCCATGTACGTGGAAATAGAGAGCAGGTGAAGGACAATGGGTGTAACAAGGATATTAATTCTAGAAGTTTCAATGGAATCGTGGCCACTGTTACTTATGTCCAAATGAGCATGAAGAGGAAGTGATCGTATAATGAATGAAACATTCCTAAATTGTCAGTCAGGAAACTTGGTTTCTAGCCCTAAATTTCTCACTATCAATGTAACTTTATGTAAGTAATATTAACTCCATGAGCCTGTTTCTTTCTCTAGATAAAGTGTTCACACTACATATTGTTTTCCTATGGCTACTGTAACAAATAAGACAAATTGATGGCTTAAAATGACAGACATGTAGTCTCTCAGAGCTCTGAAGCCTCAAGTCTGAGATCAGTTTCATGGGGTCAAAATTAAATTAGCAGAGCCACGCTCCTTCTGGAGTCTCTAGGAGAGAATCTGTTCCTTATCTCTCTCAGCTTCTGGTGGCTGCCAACATTCCTTGGCTTGTGGCTGCATACGTGAATTTTTGCCTCCATCTTCACTTTGACATGTGAGAAATCTTACTCTGTGTCCCCTTCATATGGATACATAGGATGGCATTTATATAATTCAATATAATCTCCCCATCCCAAGATTCTTAATTTAATCTATGTAGAACTTCCTTCTATATAAAAGGTAACACTTATAGCTTCCAGGAATTAGGATGTGGACATCTTTTAGGATGCCCTTCTTCTGGCCTACTACACATTACTTAGTCAACAAGGTCCAGGTTTATGATTCAATAACTATTAAGGAATAAGCATTTTGTTTTGTTTTTTAAAAAATTCCATAGAGTCCTAGTTATAGAAAGAATTTAGAGCTCAGCTTTGTTCTACTTCTCTTTTGAGCCCAAACCATCTATTTCTGATGAGAGATATGAAGGTGGGAGTTTTTTTGGTAAAAATTTCATTTTCTCCTTTAGTTATAACAAAGAATATTTAAAAAGTGCATTTAAAAAACAATTCTTGCAGAGGAAGCAGTGTAGACATCCAATTGAGTATCTAAGTCAAAAAAGTATATTAAAAAGTTTATTAAAATAAAAATAATGAGATGTTTTTGCCACCTTTGCTACCAGATCTGAACCTTATGAGAGTACAAGAATTAGGAAAGGACCATAATATGTTTTGACAATGATAGAGAGCCCTCTAATAACTGCAAAATGAAATACATTAGAATAAACTATGAAATTTAGGCCTTTGTTTCAATTTTAAAAATGTAATTTCAGAAAATCAATAAAACACAGGGGTAGGCAAAAGTATGTTAACAACTGTAACAATAATAACAAATACAACAATTCACAAATAAATAATAATATAGGAATAAACTCTGTGTTTTGTGTAATCACAACTGCAAACCTCCTTATGCTCACCCCTGTATTATCATTATTAAAAGATAATATATTTATAGGCTCTTGTTTTTCTGGCATCTAAGAAAGAATAGAACATTTGGTTGCATAGTACAATTTGAAGATCAATCTGTCTCCAAGGTCAAATGGAGCAATCTAGAACTCTTAGGAGTGATTTCCTGAGATTCTTCCAGACAACACAACTGATGGATGAAGTTGGATTCAGTGGGGATTCAATAGAGCATTCAAAGTTATAATGCAATTGGAGTAGGGTTCCATTAATCATCCACTGGGCTGTGAACTCAGGACAAAGAAGTGAGGTCTAAGACTTATCAGCACACAGTCTTAGATTTTGGAATATTTTAATGTGATTGTCATAGAATATAAAATATTTTAACTAAATAGCATATCACTACCTCCACCATCACCCCAAATTTGAAATAATGAGCCATTATTCTAGTGGTAATTCTGGTGTGTGGTGAATGGAGAAAGACATTTAACATCCTATGTGACAATTCTATGATACATCATCTGTATATCTGGGAAATGCAAATAAAAACTATAATTAGATACCACCTCACACCAGTTAGGATGGCTATTGTCAACAAGACAGGTAATAACATGTGTTGGAGACGTTGAAGAGTATAAGGAACCCTCATTCATGGTTGGTAGGAATGTAAATGTGTATAGCCAATTTGGAAAACAGTATGGACATTCCAGAAAAAATTGAGAATAGAATTGCCATAGAACCCAACAACCTCTCTTCTGGGTATCTACCCCCAAATATGAAAACATGTATTCAAGTATAGCTTTTTCATTAAATACTAGTTTGAGACACTGAGGATAATGAAGCCTGTGTGGCTAAGATAAGCAAATGTGTTGTTTCAATTATTGATGGTAACAGAGGCAAGGGTTGAGAGGATAATAAAGAGCCTGGCACGGAATTCATTGAAGATAGAGAGGAGCCTTCATAGAGGTCAATAGCCATTTTCAAACTTTGGGGTAGGGCTGGGAATTCATTTATCTTATTACACAAATACTTATTGCCTTCCCTGTGTATGGCACACTTCAGTAGTGAACAAAAATATACAAAGTCTGTACTCTTATAGAATATACATTCTACTTGGAGAGAAAAGAGACCATTGTACAAACAAAATAATAGGGAGAAAACTAAAGCAGGGATCTTATATTATGATATGTAAGCTTAGGGAAGGGTGCAAATAGGGGATAACATTTGACATTGGAGGTGCGATGGAAGAAAGCCATGTGGCTCTCCATCTGTAGGAAGAGTATGTCAGACTAAGAAGTCTGAGTATAAAAACCCTGTGGCAGGAACATGATCAGGATGTGTCAGCAACAACAAAGAGGCAAATGTGGCTGGTGTAAAAAATGCTTAGGGGTGGAGACAGAGGTAGAGGTTGAGTGACATAAAAGAGAGAGCAGAAGGAAGAGTATATTTGGTTTATAGGCTAAGCATGGATTTTACTGTGAGTGAAAGGAAAATTTGGCAGTCTAACTGACAGATTGTGGGAAGGAAAAGGGTGAAACTAGGGAAAACAATTAGGAAAGTAATGTAATAAACCATTGGCCAATTTTGGTGGCTGGCTTGTGCTAAGGTGGCATGGCAAAGATGATACTGTTACTGAGATATTGAGATATTGATGTGTGTGTGTGGAAGAGAGAGAGAGACAGAGAGAGAGAGAGAGAGAGAGAGAGAGAGAGAGAGAGATGGATGCTGACACTGAGGTTTTTGGTCCAAATAATTTTCCACTGTGTCATGTTAAGTTTGAGATATGACCAAGATGGCTTTAAAATTCCCCTCAGATTAACTAAACTTTAGAGAGGTGTTGTTGTTTTCCTGACTATAGGCCCCTGACCTCCCTTTTCAAAGAGGTTTTACTTTAGAAATGTTATAAGAGAAAACTTCCTCTGCCCCTTGGAAATGTAAATCTTCTACAAGGCTTTCTCAAGGACCTGGGGAAAAAATCCTTTAAAACGTAATCATCCAGAATGAAAGCACCCCTCTCTCTCCATCTGTGGGATGGTAGGACCTAAATTCAATAAGCGCCAGGTACCAAAACTGATGGCCAAATCACAGAGACCAACCTTCCCCTGGTGCTGAACAACTCTTCTTCCTTTTGTTTCAACAGAGTTGAGTTCCATCACTCTTCCCTACTGTAACAGTCTCAAATAAAGTCTCCGTTGCCCGTTGAATTGGTCTGAAGTGAATTTTCTTTTACAGATGTCTATTAGGTATCTAATTCAAAATATCACGATATGAAGGTATATAAGTCTGGATTTCCAGAGAGCGGTGCAGGCCAGAAATATAAATTTAGGAACTCTCTGAGTAGCAAGAATATTTAAATCTGCAAGGCTCAAAGGTTAGAAGACCAAGCCCTGTAATATTCCAATGTTTAGAGATGTGGGGTATGTAAAGGAATTATCAAAGGAGACCCAGAAGGGGCATCTAGTCAGGTATGGGGAAAGCAAAGTTTGATGCTCTGAGGTGAAGTACAAAACAAATTTTTTTAAGTAACAATGATCTCTCATACCAAATGATTCTGATTGGTCAAACTGGATAACTGACCTTTTAAAAAATTGGATAATACAGAGGTCTTTTGTGCCCTTGACAAGAGCAACATTTCAAGGGCACAAAATGAATGGAGTGGGAGACTCAGTGGGCATGTGAGGAAAAGGAAGGAGACATTGTGTCCTCAAAAGCTCTTTTTGAGAAATATTGCTGAAAGGAGAGCAGAGAAATGGAGCAGAAATTTTGAAGGGATATAGAATCAAGGGAAATTTTCTTTTAAGACAGTATACATCTGTCTTAAAAGCAAGTCATTATAGAGAAACATGATGATGCAAGAGAGAAAATGGGCCATAGCAAGAGCAATGATCTGACTAGTGCTCCTCAAAATTGTCAAGGTCATCAAAAATCAGGAAAGTCTGAGAAACTGTCACAGCCAGGAGGAGACAAGATGATTAAATGTGGTCCTGGATGGGATCCTGAAACAAACAAACAGGACAGTAAGGGAAAATAACGAATGAAATCCCAATAAGGCATGAGGTGTAGTTAATAATAACATGTCAATACTGGTTCATTACTTTTGACAAATGTGCCGTAGTAATGTAATATGTTGACAGTGCGGGAGACTGGGTACATTATGGGGAATAAAGGGACTCAGTGTATTACCTTTATAACTTTTCTGTAAATCTAAAACCTAGAATCGGAAGTTTATTTTGATAAATGCAGATGCTTGGGTGGTAGGACAGAAGAAGCAGCATTTAAAAAAATTGAGTTACAGTTTACGTACAGTGAAATACCAGGATCTTTCTTCTTCCATTCAACCTGTTTTTATGACCACATATCAAGATATAGAGCATCTCTATCACCCAAGAAATCTTCTCATTCCCTGCCCAGTCAGTAGTCCCTCCCAGAAGCAACCACTGATCTGATTTTTGTAGCCATCGCTAAATTTTGCCTAATCTAGAGATCCGTGTAAAAGTACTACATAGTATGCACTTTTTTTTTGTATCCAAACTCTCCGTCAGTACATCTGTGAAATTCATCCATGTTAGTAAGTGTATCCGTTGTTTCTTTTTATCGTTGGGTAGGTTTCTACTTTGTAAATACACCACAATTCATTTAAAAATTCTTCTGTTGATAAATAATTATCTTTAATAACCTCAGAAGTGATTCTGATGCAGACAGTCTACAGATATCAATCTGAGAAACATTACCGTAAAAAGTAGATGTGCTCACTCATTATCTCTTAGTTAATAAACCTTTCCAAGCATGAAGAGATAACCGAGTATCTAAGAAGCATAATATACCTGCAAATAAATGTGTCAAGTCCGGCTCACTATCCAGATAACGCTGAAAAATTAACAATAGTTTCACATTGAAACAGCAAGATATATTAGAGTGCCTACATCAACGACAAAGAACTTGCAGGCTAAGTGGCCTCATGTGTCTTTAGTTAGTGGATGGCGTTGATTTGGTTATCAGCCTTCAGAGGCTGATGAGAACAAAGGCAATGTGTTTCTGATCAGACAGCAAACATCGCTGGCAATAGTTGAGCGGTTTGGCCAACACAATGACAAGGTACCCCTTTGAGTTTCTGCAGCATCATGTATTAAACACAGTTCGTTGCCTGCTCTGAGTGTTTACATGAATGATGTGGGAAAGGAAACAGCCTGATAAACTGCAGTTGGGAGGAATACGCATCTGAATTCAGAAGGCAGGAAGACACAAGGAGCTAGCAGGCTGGATGCGCACAGCTCTCCAGGGTGCAATAACTGAGCCCGAGAATACAAATAATACTCGGAATAAGAAAAGAAGGCTGCTGCTGGAACTCGTGCTTAGCATGTATTCTACTGTGGCAGTGAGCTTGTTCCGTTACAGAGACACAGATGCTCAGCCCCAGGCTGACTCAGCATTGGGAACTACCTTCCACAGCCTCCTGAGAAAGGCAAGAATGAGTGGAAATCTGTTTGCAAGCTTCCCATATCCAGTGGCTGCAGTTTCTCCCTTGTGTATTTTCCCTTTCACCAATTCTCATCTCTTTTTTTTTTTTAAGTATTTTTATTTACTTCAGAGAGGAAGGGAGAGTGAGAGAGACATAGAAACATCAATGATGAGAGAGAATCATTGATTGGCTGCCTCCTGCACATCCCCTACTGGGGATTGAGCCCACAACCTGGGCATGTACTCTTGATTGGAATCGAACCCGGGACCTTCGATCTGCAGACCAGTGCTCTATCCACTGAGCCAAACTGGCTAGGGCCTCATTATCTCTTTTTTTCTCTTCTTTTGTTTCATCTTGTGTACATCCTTTGAATTTTACATTTTCACTTTCTCAATGATATTTCTAAAGGTTATGTTGCTATTTAAATGAATATTACATTTAGCACTTTAAAGTAGATTTGGAAGAATTACCAAGTGCAAAAAACTCAAGCCTTCAGAGAAATGATCCAACAGCTTTAAAAGAATGTCCTGCCCAGCTGGTGTTGCTCAGTGGTTGAGCATCGACCTATGAATCAGGAGGTCGTGGTTTGATTCCTCGTCAGGTCACATGCCCAAGTTGTGGGCTTAATCTCCAGTGTGGGGTGTGCAGGAGGCAGCCAATCAGTGATTCTCTCTCATCATTGATGTTCCCATCTCTCTCTCCCTCTCCCTTCCTCTCTGAATCAATAAAAAGAAATGAAAATTTAAAAAGGAACATCCTGTGGCACACTAGCATGACTCTGAAATAGGGATACATAGAGATGGACCTCAATCCCTAGAGAAAAACCTGAGTGCCTTTCTCCCAAATTTACAAGGAAGTCAGTTAAAGAGAATCAGCCAGGATTAGCCAGCCTTGCTTTCCAGAGGGCCTATGAGCTCATTTTATTAGGTGTTTAGATTGGCTGCAAAATGCCCCCAGATTATTTGATGGTTTAATACTTGTCCTTGTGACACTGAAATACTTTGGGTACCTAATGATTTGTAGCTATTCCATATACAGCCTGACTCTATCTGGCACACTGCATTCAAGTGTACTTTCACACAACTCAAAATAAAAATCTCCAAATTCTGGAGAGTGTGTAGTCAACTAAGGTCCTTTTAATTATTGGGAGAATTGAGGATATGCAGAAGAAATACGGATTGCGGGGGCCTGATGCGGCGGGGCATGGCGGGGATCTCCCTTTTCCGAGTCCTGCGGGGAAAGCGAGATGAACGAACCGGTTCTAAGTGGAGGCGGCCAGGGATTGAGAAATATTAGAAATAAAGAGAGGAGAGATAGATTTGAAAGCTGGGGCTGGGTGGATCTTTCTGTGCCTGGCTGAGGCCACAGAACAGATCCAGACTGCAAAACTGAGGCTCTATTTATAATCAGGGAAAACAAGGCAATTAACAATGTTCTTGTAAGTTTCACTTGTTTTGGCAGCACTTGCTGCCCCTCCCACAGCCCACTAGCTACCCAGGAAAGATCTAGGGATCAGTTACAGGATCAGGCTTAATTATGCTGAGAGGGGTCTGCCTTCCAAACGAACTTGTTTGTGACCCTGCCACAGGTCAGTCCGAGGCTTAACCCTATAACTGCTTCCTACAACGGATCACATCTAGAAGTCATTTTTTTTCAATGACTTATCCTTCAGCTCAACAAATGCCCACTTCTTGGATAGAATGATTCTTTGTGTCTGCATGTGCCTTGTTACTGTGGCAGTGGGTGTGTGAGGCTCAGGATTCTTGAGAATCTCTGACCGTGTACTGAGTGGCAAGTGGACCACACACTGTGCCTCTGCTTGGGAATATGTTGTTTTCTGCAGCCTTTATGCTATATGTAGCATCTCACCTTCTTTGCTCCAGCTGGTAAAGGTTTAGCTGAGAAATCACATCTCCTGCTTAAGAATGAAGTGGCAGGGCCCTGGCCTGGTAGCTCAGTTAGAGCATCATCCTAATTCACCAAGGATAGGGTTTAAGCTCCGGTCAGGCCACATACAAGAAGCAACCAATGAATACATGAGCAACAAGTGACCGCTCTCTCCCATGGTCACAGTGATGTTTACCAGGTGCTTACTACAATTCTTTGTGGCATATCCATGTTTCATGGATGTGCAAGCTACTAGGATATCTAGAGAGGCAACACATATTGATTAAGATTGCCCAATAAGTTACAAGAACTCTTCTCAAAGCTATGCTTTTCAGTCTCCTTGGAGAAAGGCTTTAGACTAATCTATGAAGAACCTAATTTGGTAGCATACATATATTCTGAAAGGAAATAGTTCCTTTGTTTGGGCGGTGTTCTTATGATAACTATTTTGTAATTTATTTTTGATACTGCCATTATGATACCAGTTGTGCAGTAAATTTTGTTACAGTAAATTTTTAAGGAAAAATAGTGCTAATTCCTAATATCTATATGACTCTAAAGGAAGTCAGTTCATTCTGTTTTTGTTATTCTGTACAGCTGGGGGTAGCCATAAGAAAATATCGTAGACTGGATGGAATGTATTTCTATAATTCTGGAAGCTGGGAAGTCTGAGGTCAAGATTTGTGCGAGCACTTTGGTGTCTCTTCTTATAACAGCACTCATCCCATTGTGACCTCATCCAAACCTAATTACATCCTAAAGACCCCATGTCCAAACACCATCATATTGGGGGTGTTAGAGCATCAACATATGAATCGGAGGGGAAGCACAATTCCGTCTCTAGCAGTTTGTTTGTTTAGTGATGAGAAACAACAATATTTTGCGACAGCTCTTTATAAAGCAAAAATATTGTGGAACTAGGCTTTTAGAATAGCCTACGTTCTTAAGCCTAAAAATACATTCTATAACATGAGCATCAATTTTACCAAGAGAAGTTTAACAAAAAACTAAGCTATTTGAATGTGAGAAGTCTTAAAATGTTCTTATTGAAGAGCAGACTTAGGGACACATTTCTTGTCAGACACACTTGTAGTTAAAAGTTGGCAGGTACCTAAATGACATTGTAAATCATAAATATCTTAAGCTCCCTCTGTCTTTCTCAAAGCTAGGCCAATAGTAGATTTGAAAATTACCAATGTGGGAGTCACATATTTCTTTGGGTTAATTACAGTGCCTCCCTACAGGTACTCTGCAGTGTGAGTGTATTCCTTGGAAAGCCGGAGATAGTAACTCCTAAGCATAGGAAACTTCTCCTTCACAAGAGAATCAGAGAGAAGGGAACCGAGAGAGTTGGATACAGCATCTCTAAGTTTGGAAGCAGAGGGAGAAGAGAAGGGTCACAGGTGCATGACCCTGGAGTGTCCCATTAGAATCCTGTGGAAGGCCAGGGATGGGATGGACAGAATGAGATCATCCAGGTGCACAATGGTGCCCAAAAGATAATAGGTCACCTTCTGAGTATGGTTAGTTTAACAATGTTTCACTTATAAAAATAACCCAATGCCCCCAATTTTTCAGTTCCAAAGAACCATCATAATACGTAAACTCTGTGACTAGTGCTGTTTTATTCAGAAAAGCTCAAGAGAGATGTGGAAGCTAATTAAGAAGGTGACAGTCAGGTGAGGAGAGGCCTTAAAACTGAAAAGTACCACACTTTGGTTTCCTTCAAAGGAACTCTGGATGTATGTTCATTTTAAATATATTTTTAATTGATTTCCAGAGAAGAAGGGAGAGGAAGAGAGAGAGAGACACGTCAATGATGAGAATCATTGTTCGGCTGCCTCCTGCACACGCCCTTTACTGGGGATCCAGCCCGTAACCCGAGCAAGTGCCCTGACTGGGAATCGAACCATGACCTCTTAGTGCAGTGGTCGGCAAACGGCGGCTCACGAGCCACATGTGGCTCTTTGGCCCGTTGAGTGTGGCTCTTCCACAAAATACTACATACCCTAATTAAGTTAATGACAGTATACCTACCTATATAGTTTAAGTTTAAAAAATTTGGCTCTCAAAAGAAATTTCAATCGTTGTACTGTTGATATTTGGCTCTGTTGACTAATGAGTTTGCCGACCACTGTCTGAGTGCATAGGTCGAAGCTCAACCACTGAACCATGCCAGCCAGGCTGTATGTCCATTTTAAATGGTGAAGCACCACCAATGATATTTTATAATAACCATTATGAAATCTATAAATCTTAACTGCTTCCCATAAAAGGGAGTGCCTAAGTAATCACAACACAGCTAATTATTTTACAACTAAGATTTCATATAAAAATAAAATGGTCTTGACGTGGGGAAATACTGAAAGTGAAATGTTTTATATCCAATTTCATTGTAAAGTTGCTTCATAATTAGAGTTTTACCAGAAGTTATGATACAGCATTTGCAAACTAGAGCATGAAATAGCAAACACCAGCTGTAGGGATTTGGGTAACTTCCTAAACTCTTAGTGATTAATCATTCATAAAAATTATTTATAGTGCTATTTTTACTCTCACCAAGTAGTTAATATTTCAGCATGGAATAATCCCACTAAAATGTGATATGTTTCCAGTTAAAATCAAATATCTTTTGACTTAATAACTGTATTGCCCAATATCACATGTTACAACTACAGCTAACTGAGAGTTCCTGTACAGATGGGTTTCTCAACCATGGGATTATTGACATTTAGGGGTAGATCACTTTTTAAAAAAAGAATATGTTTTTATTGACTTCAAAGAGAGAAAGGGAGAGGTAGAGAGAGATAGAAATATCAATGATGAGAGAAAATCATCTATCGGCTGCCTCCTGCATGCCCCCTACTTGGGATCAAGCCTGCATCTCAGGCTTATGTCCTGACCAGGGAATTGAACCACAATCTACTCATTCATGGGTGGACGCTCACCACTGAGCAATACTGGCAGGGCAAATGGATCACTTTTTGTTGTAGGGTTCTTTCCTGTGTTGTGGGATGTTTAGCAGCATCTTGGGTCTCTACCTACTACATGACAATAACACTCTCTTCAGTTGTGATAACTAAAAAAATTTTTTTCATGCCAAAAATAAAACTGGACCACTGTCTTACACAATATACAAGAATACACTAAACTAAAGTCAGTCCCACGCACCTCTCTTTGCCTTCCAACGGATTCCAGCTTCTCTCACATCTCTTTTTTTTTTTTTAATTGAATTTATTGGGGTGACATTGGTTAATAAAATTACGTAGGTTTCAAGTGTACAATTCTGTAATACATCATCTATATATTGTACTGTGTGTTCATCACCTAGGTCAAGTCTCCTTCCATCACCATTTATTTCCCCTTACCCTCTTCTACCTCCCCCGCCCCTTTTTCCTTTGGTATCACCATACTGTTATCTGTATCTATGAGTTGTTGTTTGTTTGTCTGTTTGATTAGTCCCTGTACCTTTTTCACCCAGCCCCGAAACCCCAGACACTTCCAAATGTCCCCCAACTGGGTGGGGATAGGGAGGAGAGTTGGCCCGTGGTTGAGAATCACTATGATAAAGGGATAAATGTACCCAGTTCTTAGTGAATGATTTAGCCTTTGGTGGTTGGCCCAAGAATAGACAGGTTCTATGGTTCTGCACCATTTTTCTCTTTAAATAATATCACATCTGACTCATTCTGACCCAGCCTAGTAGAGAGCAATGCGTTCATTTCTCGGGATTGCACATTTTGATAATTTAATGATTCTATTAATTCTGTATGTCTATAATTATAAAATTTTGAATGAAATTTTTGCTAAGAATCGCAGAGGGTAACAGAGGCTTCAGGTTTACAACACACATATTTTAAAAGTGTTTTTATTCATATTTCTAAGGTCTGTATCAATTAATAGGTGTATTTTTAGAAGTCACAGGAAAATTAAGATATGCCAGAGAATGACTGTTATTCCATTTTCTTGGCAAATTAGTCTAGAATCTCTGTGAGCCTCCTTCATTGGCCTGCCTTCTCTCAGCAGTCTGATTAATTTTCTCAGGGTTGTGTTTATGAAAACAAAAGCATTCAGGCTTTTTAAATTTTCCTGAGCTGCACTACTGTAGAAATAGAGTCTAGAGGACCTGTCTCTCTCTCTCTCTATCTCTCTCTCCCTCTGCCTCTCTCCCTCCCTCCCTACCTCCCTCCCTCCCTCCCTCCCTCCTTCCCTCTCTCCCTCCTTCCTTCCATCCCTCCCTCCCTCCCTCCATCCCTCCCTCTTTCCCTTCCCCCTAGACACACACACACACACACACAGATGCACACACTTTTCCTGTGGCAATGGAAAGCAAAGGTGTATACATTTTGAAAGAAAAAGTCTGAAGACCTTTTCAAATAGAAAGGAAAATGAAGTATGGAATTCTTTCTCTACTCGCACCAATGAGATGTGAGTATACACAAAATGGCCAAACGGAGGAATCAAGAGCTCCCAAAGGTAACCCCTCCTAGAACAGCATTGCTCTCTCCATTCCCCAGTTTTGTAAGTTTCCCTAATCTATTGGTCTAACATTTTCAATGCAGTCTTGCTTTTTTAAAAACTCAACTCTAAAGTTAACATAAATAGGGAATGTTGAAGTAGTATAGATTTGCTTGAAGACAATTATTTTTAAAACATAGGGTCTGTCATTAGTGAAAGAATGTGCACAATTGAGAACATTTTCCTGGGGAGGGGAGGGGAGAGTCAACAGGGCAATAGACATGATGTTTATGCCTGTTACATTCCATACAACTTTTATAGTTCCTTAGTATGTGCATTTGATTGTACAAATGATATCTTATTTTATTCATATATCAATATTGTATTCACTTAGAGAGCCATTCATTGAGGATCTATTATATGCCATATTTTATGAAGTGCTAGACTAGAGGTCTGATGATAAGTAAAGCAAACACTCTAATTTCAGTGAGCTCTCGATCCGATGGAGGCAAATTGATGTACCAATAGAATTAAATAATAATAATAATAATAATAATAAAAATAAAGATATATTTAAAAAACGGAAAATTTAAATTAAAAAATACACTGCAAAAAAAAATTTGATATACCAATAGATCATTGCAATGAGTGTCACCAGGAAATTAGCAGGGTGAACTGCACTCTGATCCTCAGCTAGGCAGTCACCTGTGGTCAGGTAGGTAGTACAGTTTCACTCAAATGCATTAGAAGTCCTTTGGAGAGTGAATGCTATTGACTCCACTTCGGCCAACCACCACTCTACTTGTTTGCTTGCCTTAAAGCAAACCTTCTGAAAAAACAAACAAGACTAAAACAAACAAACAAACAAACAAAAAAACCTATAAACCACACTCAGTACTTAATTTCTGCCTCAATTTCTCTCTTCTCAATGGTTAAATCCAACTTTGGGCCCTACTAATATACTAATACTGCTTACCTCACTGACCTTTGCTAAATTTCTAAATTTGAAGATAATGGTCAGTCATTGTTTTATGAGACCTCTCAGTTGAATCATTGACTATTTGGCAGTCTAGAATTTGGAGAGAGGGGCAGGTGGAAATGTTTATGTGGACTCTAATATATCTGTACTATTTGATCATTTTAGAAGACAATATATTATTTTTATACATTTTAAAAAACTTTAAAAACCAAATACTTTTAAAAAAAGTCTTATCATATTATTTTAGAGCATAGCTGCATTTGAGGATTCAATAAATATCCTAATAATTAGTCTCTAAACCTCAGCTCTATCTTCTTTGTTTTAATTCATTTTCACAGTAAAGCAAAGGCCCTAATTTACTGCAATAGGGCTGCCAATTATTCTAAAAGTATCATCTGTTCTTAGCAGATCAGCTTCCCTGCACTAAGATGTTCAAAGCTTTCTGGAATTGAGTTTTATTTATTTGAGATTGGGTAATAACCAAGCATGAATTTATTACTCTCATCAAAGGAGTGAGTTACTCTGATTGGCCAGGGCAGGTCACGGGCTCACCTTTGGCATCATGGATGCAAGCAGCTCCACTAGACCCACGTGGATTCGGAGGGATGGAGAAATGACTTTTAGAAAAGGAAGTGGCTGCTGGCACCAGAAGGATGGGATGTTTTAACTACTCCCAAACATATCTATTTTCTTTCAACTTGCTCAATGACTTGCTAATGTGTATTTTTCTGGACTTTCTAAGCTCAGCTTAAGTCATTTTTAAAAGCATTCATGTACATTCCTGCCAACTGTTTCTAAATGTTAAGCTCTTAAGGCTAGTTAGCCTTTAAGAAACGTACCTTTCTTTTTTTCTTATATGATTTTCAGGTGCCCTCTGCCAATAAATTGACAGGGAAATGTGACTTAGGCCACCATTGGTCAATGAAAAAAGCAGAGCCATTTGTTCACCAGTATTAATTTCTGAACAAAAGTGCAAGATGCTAATTTGATTGCTCTTGAAGAATAGTATCATTGCATTTTACCCACATTTTAATCAACACGAACGAGAATTATTTGGGTAATTCCTCTTCATTGGTGGGAGGTATAATGACTATAAATCCCCAGCCTATCTCATCCAAATAAACTCCACATCTGTGTATCTTGATTGAAATTGGACTGAGTGCAAAGGAGTGACTGTGATGGAAAAGACAAACTGCTAGAAGCGATTAACATTTATTATAATCATCTCCTACACATGGGCCAACAGACATTTCTGGAAAACATAAATTGGTGAATACAGGGGCAGTCTGCCACGATGACTTAATGAAAGATAACATTGTTCTTTCCCCACTGGTTCTATGTCAACGCGGAGTGAATTGTGTGGCAGAAACATCTGTCTATCTCATGGAGCCAGCCAAAGTAACCTCATGTGCAGCTTTCATGCAATCTTTGCAGAAAAGTCAGGTGTATAAGAAGGCTCCTGAAAACGCCACCAAAACCACTGACAGCGCCGAAACCGGTTTGGCTCAGTGGATAGAGCGTCGGCCTGCGGACTGAAAGGTCCCGGGTTCGATTCCGGTCAAGGGCATGTACCTTGGTTGCGGGCACATCCCCAGTAGGGGTTGTGCAAGAGGCAGCTGATCGATGTTTCTCTATCATCGATGTTTCTAACTTTCTATCCCTCTCTCTTCCTCTCTGTAAAAAATCAATAAAATATATTTAAAAAAAAAACAAACCACTGACAGCACCACCAGAAATCTTTGCCGAGCACCTCTTATGTTGAAGGACTTGAAGATACAATAGTGAGATGAGGGAACACTGTTATGACCACAAAAAGCTGACAGTCTAGGGCTACTGGAAAAATAAAATCAGGACAGAATGAGGCCAACTCAGGGGAATCTGTAGTCTTGCTTCAGGAATCATAGAAGAAATTCTTGGAGGAATTGTGGATTTAACTGCTCCTCTGCCCTTTCATCCTCACTAAGCATTGCGATGATTTTATATGAACCAAATTGCTGGTAGTTCCCCAGGTCCGTAAGTAAAACTCCTAGGTGTCATAGCAGGTGAAGAGAGAGAAAGGGTCCAGAGGCAGATCGAAGTTAACCCTGGAGTCAGAGGGGTTCTTCTGTACCTAGGTGCCCATGTGCGCACGCGCGCGCACACACACACACACACACACACACACACACACACACACACACACACTAGATAACTTGTAACTCGGCCTGGAAAAGCCACAGAGTGCCTGGTGAAAATAGAATAGGAAAATGCTTTCTGTAGATACAGAGCTTATGGGAAAATAAAATCCCTAAGATGATATTGGACTTCAGACCTCATGTGTTACTATTGACATCCCCTACAACAAGCAAGCCCATATTTCCATCCTATGGTTGGAAATTGGATCATTAAGAATGCACAAACAGAAACACTACATGGATGGAAGCGGTCAACCATGCATTATCAAAGGAACAATCCTTCCTTTTTATTGTCTTACATAAAAACTCCTAATATTAAAACATGGTGACAGACTCTCTCCCCAAACAACCTGAAATAACATAACATAACATAACATAACATAACATAACATAACATAACATAACAACATAACATAACATAACACAACACAACATAAAATGTTGCATAAAATATTGGGTGGCACGTGGGCTCCCTGAGACCTCTCCAAGGAACACTAAGAAACTCAGCTCTAGATCTGGGTGTTCTCCGTCTTGCAAAGCAGAAGAATAAGGACTGGTGACATGGGTAGGTGAAGATTAATGTAGTCAATGTTGAAACTTGTATTTGTCTTAAAAATAATAAGAATTGATAAAAATTTTAAATACTAATGTTTTTTTAAAATCCTTACCTAAAGACATGCTTAGAGGAGAGAAGGGTCTGGCGGATGCGGGTAGGGTGGGGAGGAGGGCGGGAAGAAGCATGGATGTGAGAGAGAAACGTCTATTGGTTGCCTTCCATAGCACCGCTACCTGGAATAGAACCCACAATCCAGGTATGTGCCTTGACCGGAAATGGAACCAGTAACTTTTTGGTGCATGGGACTACACTCCAAGTAACTGAACCATTCCGGCCAGGCTAAAATACTAATATTTTTAAAGATAGCATTCAAAAGTTCAATCAGATGGAGAGCTTTACAGCGAAGTCAGCTTGTCTCAAGGTTAGCCAGGTGCTTGGTTGCTCTCATCCTTGTATTTCCCTTTGCTTAGGCGTCTTTCTCTCTTTCTAATATTTACAGTATATTCAAACATATCTGCAGCATTCAATGGGGTCACTGAATGGAATAGTAACACATTCTGAAATGCTTTGGCATGGAGATTTTTTTTTCCGGTAGTGTTATAGCTATAGCTTTCTTCCTTGGTTCCTTTGTGGTCAATATTCCTGGAGGCTCTAATATGATCAAGCCACTACAGAGCAAACTTTCTTTGAAATGTACCTTCTTCTACTGTATCTAAAGCCTCTTATTCATCTTCCCTCTTTATTTTTTAAAGTTGATTCTTTCTTAGAAATTTCCCACACTTCTCATATTTCCAGGGTACTGGTATTATAATGAATCCTAATAGTAAAGTTATTGTAGCCACTTAACAGGGTGGCTGCATGAGGATGAGCCAAAAAATGGGTTGCCGTCTCTTCTTGGGAGACTTGTCTGCGTAAGGAGGCTAAGGAAGCGTTTCTGGAAAAGGGGCAATACTAGCTTGGTGCTGGATAGATTACAGTGATTGTTCTCCTGCTGATCTTGTCACCGGCTGATGGCTCTCAGGCCTCTGTCTAGCAAGAATGCCTTTTGCTCTAACTTCATAGCATCTCGGTAATAATTTGTCAATATGCACCGCTAGGGCAGTTCTTAAATAGACATGCTGAACTCTGATGTAGACAATGTTTATTAGATCCTCCATGTATCAATACATGTATATTGGTGAGCATCCAGTAATAGGTTGCTCTAAACCAGTGATGGCAAACCTATGACACGTGTGTCAGCACTGACACGCGTAGCCATTTCTGATGACACGCGGCCGCCTCAGGCCACATGCTGAGGATGAAACATTTGCGAAATAATGTTTTTTCCTCAAAGTGACACACTACCCGAGTTATGCTCAGTTTTTTGGCGAAGTTTGACACACCAAGCTCAAAAGGTTGCCCATCACTGCTCTAAACTGACCTACTCTTTCTACCTAGATAGTTAGAAAGTTGAACAATAAAATCATTGGTTTCTCATTATTTAATGTGTCCTCTTTACTCCCTCTTTATTCTGTCAACTAAAACAAACAGGGGGGAGAGAATTTGCATGGGCAAAACAATGTTGTAGGCAATGGAGTCAATAAATATTAACGTTCATCTCCCCAGAATACCCCGGGCAGCAACTGGATGATTTTGTTTTTGGTGATTTTTGCAAATAAATGTAAAGTGAGCTGCGGTCACACCAGGAGAGTCTGACCAGCACACTTCATAAGCTATCCTGCTTAAGCCAAGTTGTCAGCACAGCCTCCGGAGGGAGAAGTCCTGGGGGACATGGCTAAACAGACTCAGGAGGAATCCGCGCAGAGCGAGTGTCCACAGCCCCAAACTTGCTTCAGCCTCCACATAGCTTTCTGCCTGGTCCCCATGTACCCAAAGGCTACACACGTCAGGCCTCCTCTTTCCTTCTTCAGATACACTATTTGTATTTGTTGTGATTCCTCTGTGATTTTCTCCCCTCCAGTTTACCCCCTGAACCACATTTCTTCTCATTTTCTTCCCTGCATATAAGCTAAATATTATTTAAGTTAGCTTCTCCAGACCTCCAGTCCTTCCGTGATAACTTAATTGTTTAATACATCACATGTTTTTATTAAAATGTCTACCATGTGCCAGGTGCCATGTTAAACATTGGGAAAAGGGGAAAAAAGAACTTGGAAAAGACATAGCCCCTACTCTTAAGGAGCATGGCAAGGTGAGTGAGTGAGCAGCTAAGGCATTCCTTGTGTGGACATGTGGCAATAAGACAGGGTATTGTTGGAACCTTTACAAGCCAAAGAAGGGGGGTTGCGGGGAGCATGTGGTCCCCCATCTCACAGAGAGGTGTGCTTGGCCCGGGGCCTAGAGGCCACAGCGCTGCTATACTGTAGGAGAAAGACCTCACTCCTGTATGGCATTCCCCTTTTTATGGGCAGGCTGAGCGGAAGAATGCTCTTACTGTCTTTGATCCAGGCACAAGCTGTCTGACTTGGGGATCAAGTCGATGTTTAAGATGTTTAAGAGATTGCTGGCAAAGGCCCAAGTACTAGGAGTCCCACAGTTGCTTGAAAAGTTGCAGCCTTCCCAATGGGGAGAGAATAGCTCCGTGTCCCAGGAGATGCTGGGTTTGGGGACAGCGTTCCTTAGGCAACTGAGCTCAGACAACCCTGGTCCTCATTCCACAAGTCACCCATTCCGGGGAAGGCAGTGATGACCCACGGACTGCTCTTACTGCGGAATACGCTTCGTAGTCTCTTTCTGACACATACAGTATCTAGTTGCTCTGACCGGCAGTTTGTGCAGCCCTCTTTTGTATCTCTGCTGTGTGGACGATGCTTTATTTCTTTGCATGCCTCATTACTTGTCTGTTGGGAACCGGACGTTTTAGACAATGGATTGTAACAACTCTGGCTGCTTTACTTGTTTTGTGATTGGCTGGATTATTTTAGTGAAATCTGCCCTCCTCCCCCTCGGTGTTAATTAAGCCTCCCATGCTCTTCTCTGGAAGGAACAGTTTGGCTACTTCCCCAGGGGACAGGAGCCTGAGTAGAGCTCTTGTTTTTCTCTTTCCCTGACTGCACCCAGCTGGTAAACTTCAGCAATTGCTCAATGGATGCTCCATTGTTTTCAACAATGCACCAGGGCCTAACATTGCTCTACAAAGTAACCAATCAAAGCTTGGCTCCTTTGAAAGAGTACTTTTGGAGATTAGCCTTTGGGGGATTTTTTGGCCACAGGAGAGCTCCTCCCTCCATCTGATGCCATTGTCCTCTCCTGCAAGCTAGCTTCCTACAATTTTTTAGACTTTAACTTGAATCTCCTCTCGATTGTCTTTCACAACCTCCACTGTTCTTGAAAGTGCCTTTAAACGCTCAGTTATCCAAAATGTGTTGCAAATGAAGTCAGTTCCTTTGCAAAGAGATTAGGTGGTGGTATTATTTTATGGTCTGCTTCCCCCCCCTCCACACACACACACACATCCCAGGCAAAATCTTGAAATCCCTTCTGAGTGGGGACCTGAAGCTGAGCCCTTGGAGGGTGGGGCAGCAGCCTGAGTCCTCTTGGTTTGCCTTTCCTGGCACTTACACTGCCTCACAAACCAGACAGGAGTGACCAGGGTCCTAGTATTCTGACACCCAGGGTAGAAAGTCTGTTCCATGAATGGGATCTGGGCAGATGAAAGGAGACCTAACTTCTTAACTAACCTGCCCAGGTATTAGCCTCAGCAGCAGGTAGCTGGGGGCAAGATGAAATGCTGACATCCTGACCCTCCCAGGAAGAAAGCGCTTCCACTGTGAGTGAAGGGGAGAAGGGGCCCATGTTCTTGGCTGCAGGCAGAGGAGGGGGAATCTGGAAGGGGGAAGGAAGAGAGTGGACTTGCTTTCTTACAGTGTTTTCTTAGATATTCTTTTTTTTTTAAATATTTTATTGATTTCAGAGAGGAAGGCAGAGGGAGAGAGAAACAGAAACATCAATGATGAGAGAGAACCATTGATCGGCTGCCTCCTGCACGCCCCACACTGAGAATATCAAACCCACAACCCGAGTATGTGCCCTTGACTGGAATCGAACCCGGGACCCTTTAGTCTGCAGGCTGAAGCTCTATCCACTGAGCCAAATGGGCTAGTGAATCGATGTTTTGTCACTTGCCATTTGCCCTTGGGCTTTACATCGCCTTTGTTTTTTCTGGATTTCATCACACTGCCTTGCCAGTGTCCCTCTCTGCCATTCTAGAGCTGTGGTGGGCATAGTTGGGTCATTAATTTTCACCATCAAACTTCTTATCAGCATCATTTAGTATCTGTGAGCTGTAATATTTCTGATATGTTCTTAATTTTATTTTTCGATTACAGTTTGCATTCAACACTTTTTTGTATTGGTTTCAGGTGTACTGCACAGCAGATAGATGTTCATGTAGGTTACAAAGTGACCCCTCGATAATCAAGTGCTCACCTGGCACCATAGATAGTTACGACAGTAGTGTTAACAGTATCCCCTAAGGTGATATCTTTTTAAAATCAACTTTTTAAATTTATTGTTTATGTACAATATAATGTATCCATTTTTAAAGGTACATGTAATTGATTTTTAACAAAGTTATACACCTGGGTAACCTCAAAGGAATCAGGATAAACAGCCTTTCCATCCCTGCAAGGAGCTCCTTATACCCCTTCACAGACACTCACACACCCAGCCTCTAGCCCCGGGCACCCGCGGAGTCTCCTTCCCAGCTGCAGGTTAGACTGGTTTGAGGGGACGCTGGAAGACCTTTCTTATTTGTTTCTCTCCTGGCCATGACATGTAACGTGATCACACTCATGTGCCACATGATGATGTCAACGATGCACTGCATATACAGATTATAATGAAACTGAAAAATTCCCATCACCTGGTGATGTCATAGACATCCTACTGTCATAGTGCAATGCATGAGTTATGTGCTTGGGATAAGGCTGGTGTAAATAAAGCTACTGTGCTGCCAGTTATATAAACATATAGCACAAAGAATTAGGTACAGTATACAGTACTTGATTATAAAAATAAATGACTATGTTCCTGGTTTATGGATTTACTATATTATGCTTTTATCACTGTTTTAGAGTGTACTCTCTCTACTTATAAAAAAATTAGTTTGACCCTGGCTCAGTTGGTTGAAGTCCCATGCATCAAACATTGTAGGTTCAGTTCCCAGTCAAGGACACATACCTAGGTTGCAGGTTCAATCCCCGCTCGGGGTGCCTATAGGAAGCAGTAATCTATGTTTCTCTCTCACATCCATGTTTCTCTGTCTCTCTCTCTCTAAAATCAATGTAAAAAATACACCACGTCCTCAGGTAAGGATAAAGAAAAAATAGTTTGCTATAACAGCATGCCTTGTTATGCTGGTAGCAGCCTCATATATCTTGTATTTACCTCCTCCTTGATTTTTGCTTGATTAAATTTTGCTTTGTTTTGTACTGTAACACACTGTACAGGCCTGTAGCCTAGGAGCAATAAGCTATAAAATATATCCCAGTCGTGTAGTAGGCTATACCATCTAGGTTGTGTAAGTGCCCTGTGTGATGTTCACACAGCAGTGAAATTGCCTATGATGCATTTCTCAGACGTATTCCTGTCATTAAGCAGCACGTGACTGTATCACAAATCTGACTGTCAGCACCTTGAATCTGCAGTCAGCTGACACAAGGACAGGGTGCCCAGTAAGACTGGAGGGCCACAGAGACCACTTAGAGGTGCTTGATTACTGCCCACTGCATCCTTCTCATCTAGTCTCTTCTCTCCCGTGAAGCTCCCATGTGCAAAGACGTCCTTCTAACGCTTTCCATTTTATCTTAATTCAGCCAGCGTCTGTGTCTGCTGCTCTCAACAGAAGTACCCTAATTCTCATAACAGTTTACCTTAAAGGGAAAATTACGTACAGCAGAAGATTCAGTAAATATAATGGGTTGTTAAAGTGAAGGCCATAGCAAGACATAATGAAGGCCACTTCATAATATTAACCTTTTGCACTCGGATGTCGAGTGTGACTTCGACACGGTTAGCATTAGAATAAAGGAATCGAGAAAAAAGCAAGCGAGTGCAAAGGGTTAAAGGGCTCAATGCAATAAGAGGATAGAACTCTAGTAAACATATATGTATTCAACATGCACACAAGTATAGAGGGGAGAGATCAATAGCAATCCTATATAATAAAGAGGTAATATGCAAATTGACCCTCACGCCCTCACACAAGGTAGCCGCCCACATGTGGTCAAAAATGGCCACCCCCATGTGGTCAAAGATGGCCACCACAAGATGGCCGGCAGGGGAGAGTAGTTGTGGGTGACCAGGCCTTCAAGGAAGGGCAGTTAAAGGCGACCAGGCCAGCAGGGGAGGGCAGTTGGGGGCGACCAGGCCAGCTGGGGAGGGCAGTTAGGGGTGATCAGGCTGGCAGAGGAGGGCAGTTGTGGGTTACTGGGCCAGCAGGGGAGGGCAGTTGGGGGCGATCAGGCTGGCAGCGGAGCAGTTAGGTGTCAATCAGGCTGGCAGGAGAGTGGTTAGGGGGCAAGCAGGCAGGCAGGCAGGTGAGCAGTTGGGAGCCAGCAGTCCTGGATTGTGAGAAGGGTCCCAGATTGGAGAGGGTGCAGGCTGAACTGAGGGACACCCCCGCCCCATGTACGAATTTCATGCACCAGGCCTCTAGTACAATCATAGTAGGGGACTTTGTATTTTATGACTTGATTTCTTCGTCTAACTTGGGGAAAGCAATGGCAGGAATCTAATTCTTTTTCGTCATTTTCTGCTTACAAAAAGTTCGGCACTGTTTCAGAATCATCAATCCCGTGTCACAGTCCGTTGTACCTTGTGGATGTAAGCAAAGTTATTTTAGGAAAGAAACCATGACTCACTCGAGGGTTGGTTTTAACTAATGATAGATAGATACATAGGTTTTTCAACACCGTCTCCTGCCCAGCTGCTGGGCCCCAGACCTGTGCAGTTATTCACCCTCAAAGCTCCGTGGCAGCAATGCTGACTCTGCATTCAGCTGCGCAGAGAAGTCAGCTGTTTTGACATTTGGCTGCCTAAGGCTTCTCTCCTCTTTGAAATAATTATGTCCTGTGAGTTAGCTACATGCAGGGTTGTTTGCCCCTGTGGTTTCAACGCAGATGGTGAGTTCTCACCTCAGCTGGATGGAAGGGCCCTCAAAGTATTTCACAGTATTTACCAGTTGAACTTTAAACTGCTTGGCTCCAGGACCCCGGGGACATATGGTTGACAATCACAGGTACTCACATCTAGAGAGTGGACCATATCCATTTCAAAACAAAAGAAAACTAAGAGCTCATGATGCTGTTCCTGCTTTAAATCAACGCCAGACTATTTATCCCAACTAGATGGAAGAAAAGCTTATATATATATATATTTCTTTTATTTACTTCAGAGAGGATGGGAGAAGGAGAGAGAGATAGAAACATCAATGATGAGAGAGAATCAGCTGCCTCCTGCACACCCCCTACTGGGGATTGAGCCCGCAACCTCCGGCATGTGCCCTTGGCCGGAATCAAACCTGGTACCCTTCAGTCTGCAGGCTGACGCTCTATCCACTGAGCCAAGTTGGCTAGGGCAAAAAAGCTCATTTAACTGAAATTCTTCAACCAGGAGATCCTCGGGACTCCCGTTCCCTGCCATTGTTTTACTTCCAACGCTTTTGCAAACTCTGATAGTGTTCACCAAGGTTATCCCCACTTTGGCTTTTTTACTGTTTATTTTCTGTTGGACTTTAATTTAGTGTAGGGGTACTAGGGGCTGTGGACTTTAAGTCCTTTCACGGATAAGAATGGTACTTTTGATCATGTCCTAACAATACTATTTCAAAACTAGGGGATAGTGACCACAGCTTCGCTGTGCAATGCAGTCTGGAAGGGGTGGATACTTCCATAGTAAATGTACCCCTGAACAGCATAGATGTGTGCACAATCTGTTCTTAGCAAGCAAAAGTACTCTGTAACCCCTTTCTCCTCTCCCTGATTCTCAATTGTAATAGGCACTATGGGTGTGTTATCAACCCAAGCGGTCTCCAGGAAAGTTGTCTAGGATATTTCTTTTTGAGGTTTTATGTTGGTATTTTAATACTTACCTTGAAAATAAGCAGGGCCGTGTGGTTCCTCCATTGGTCTGTAGTCACATTTGGGATTTATTTTTTTAATGACAAGGACATGAATTAATCCTAAAGGAGAGTATGTTCATGTATTGGATTAGTTAAGTCTATATTTTGTATCTTTATAATGTTTTTAACAAATGTATATTCTTAGATTGTCTTCTAAGAGCAACAGCAGAGTGGAAATTGAAGGACTATATGAAGAAATTCAAGAAGTGATGATAGCTGCCTCCACCTATGTCCTAGGTCTTATCTTCAAAATTATGTAAATGGCCTCTTAGAGGTCATTTAAAAAAAAAGTAACATTTAATATTGAAAATATTTCTATCCCAATAGAAAGCAAAGGTTAATGAGAAAAATAAGATTCATTTCACAAGTAGAAAATTTTCAGTTCTCATCTCAGTTTATAATTATTTGACACAATTGATCATTCTTCTTTTTAACATAAATTCTTTACTTGTTCTCAGAGACTCCATTATGCCGCTTTTCTCCTACATTAATGATTACTTCTTAAACTCTGTTGCTTCTTCCTCCCTTCCTAATTTCCATAAATTGATATGTTTCAAAATTCAGTCCTTGGGTATCTCTTTTCTACATATATTCCCTTCCTTAACTATTCAGTTTTAAATACCACATAACATTCAAATTTTTATCATAAGCTCCAAATCTCTTTCCTGACCAGGCTTTTATATTTAATTACTTACAGGAAATTTCTTTTTGGATGTTCAATGAGTATCTCATCTATATATATGAAAGCCTAATATGCAAATTGCCCCCCCCCCCCCCCAAGAGTTCTACTAGGAGACTGATCACTCACTATGATGTGTGCTGACCACTAGGGGCCAGCTCAGAATGAAGGAAGGCCCTGGCCAGCAGCCAGCAGGCCCAGATCAACCCTGATCACCAGCCAGGCCTAGGGACCCTACCCGGGCATGAATTTTATGCACTGGGCCTCTAGTATTAAATATTTCCCACAGTGAACTCTTGATTACCATGCTCATCCCACATCAGCTCCTCTCCCAGTCTCCCTAATCTTAACAATATCACACTGTTATTTGCTGAGTTATTGAAACAAAATCTTGGAATTACTCTTGACTCATCCTTCTATTTTAGAGCCTACGTTCAAGTAATCAGTCAATCCCGTTAATTTTTTGGCTTCAATGTGTTTTTTTAATTGAATAGCTTCTCATCTCCTTCAGTACAAACACTCTAATCTAAATCACCATTATTTTCTATCCAGTTTACAATAATGGCTTATTAACTGTTCATACTGCTTCTGTTCTTGCAATCTTGGCCTCCACACAGAAGCTGGAGGAGATTTTAAATGATGTCAATTGGGTTATGTTGTTTCATTACTCAAACCTTAAAAAGGCTTCCAGTCTCTCTAAGAACAAAATTCCAATCCTTACCATGAGTTTTCATACACATATGATCTGGCCATTACCAAGAGCCGAACTTACTTTTCACTGCCCTTCCTCTTGCTCCTTCTATTCCAGCCATGCTGGCTTCCTTGGGCTTTCTTGAACATGAGATGCTCTGCTTTTTCTATTTCTTGTCTAAAATGCATTGTTCCAGATATGATCATGGGTCACTCCTAGCTGCATTTAGGTCTCTATTCAAGTATCACCTTCTCAAAAGAATCTTCCTTGATAACTCATGTGAAATAGCACCTACCACATCACTTTATCCACTCACATTACCTTATATTTTTTCTTTTTCTTTTTTATTTTTAGAGAGAGAAGAAGGGAGAGGGGGATAGAGAAACACTGATGAGAGATGGGCTGTCTGCCAACAACCCCCCTACTATCACCCCCGTGCATGGGGCGACACTCAATCAACTGAGTCACACTGGCTAGGGCTATATATCTTCTTGGTGTCTGCCATGACAAAGTAACCACTTGAGCTAAAGCCAACCCTATATTTCTTCTTAACAGTGGTCATTTCCTGGCTGTATATTTATGTATGTGTGTGTAAGTATATATGTAGGCATATTATTTGTGTATATATTATTGGACTTCCACACTAGAATTTAACCTCCCTGTAGCAAGAACATTATTAGTTTTGTTCATTTCCATCCTCAATACCAAGAATTATACCTGACCTGTAGCAGATACTGAATAAGGAATTGTTAGATAAATTAAATAAAAATGCAGTGAGACCTCTACAGTTATTAAGCCTACTAGGTAGAGCTTCAAGTGACCGTGCGGGACACCCTGAATGCTCAGGAAAGAGCTCTCTGGCTTTAGCAGCGTCCTCATATTGTTATTGTTATCAATCTGTGCATCCATCCACCAGAGGAGCACTGTCTGGTGGAACTTCCTGTGATCATGGGAATGCCCTGTATCTTCACTACCCATTACAGTAGTCACTAGCACTGTTTTAGCATTTGAGATATGGCCAGTAGAACTGAGAAATTTAATTTTTAACTAGTTTTCATTTAAAAAATTTAAATAGCTCTATCTGACTATCAAATTGGATAACACAGGCCTAAATCATAGGAGGGCAGTGATTGCCTGCCTCAAACAGCCTCAGGCTGGTCTTTTCTAGTAAATATTAAATGAACCTAAACTTCCTGGTTCCATTGTGCTACTTATTTATTTTTTTGCAGCTGTGTGTGCTTAGCTCATCTTAACACTACAAAAGGAGAAAATACAAAACATCTCTCCTTAAATGTGCTCAAAGCAGAAAGCTCATTTCCCAGCACGGGGAAAGATGCCCCTGGCAGAAGCTTCCTTGCAAATGAGATTGGGCGAGAAAACACGGGACAAAATTGCTTTCAGTCGAGCCAGACAGCAAAGCCAAGGGTTTTTGTAGATTTCCACTTAATTATACATTGCTTCCTTCTCTACAGCCAGTGCTGATTTGAATCTCTAGATATGCATACATTTACTGAGCAACTAAAAAAAGGATATGCAAAAATGAATAGTTCATACCTCCTCTACATGGATTCTGAAATTTGACACAATGTAATTTAAAATATACAACCTTATAACTTACACAATCCTTATACTAAAGGAGCTAATAATTATGTCACAAATAGCTCTACTCTATCCCCTGATAAGAAATTAGTTTAAAAACTATTTTTAGCAGGTACAACAGGAAAGGAGAAACTTATATCTGTATAACTTAATTTCATACAGAGTAGAGAAAAGAAATGACACCTGCTTCTCTCTTTAAGTCATCTTCTCCATCCAACCTACTACGTCCTGATCTACCTCCGAGGAAAGACATCAGAGGATGTCCAAAGTGGTGGAATAAATGTCAAGGATCCTAATTTTCCCCCTTTTAATCAAACTGATGTGCCATTTGCCATATGACTACCCTAAATAAACCAGAGTTTTTCAACTTCCACACTATTGAAAATTTAGGCAGAATATGTAATTTCTTGTGGGTTGCTGTCCAATGCATTATAGGATGTCTAGCAGTATCCCTAACTTCTACCTAATAAATGCCAATGGCAACCACCCTCTCATGCAGTTGATCACTAAAAATGTCTCCAGATATTGCCAACTGTCCTGTAGGGGTCAAAGTCACCTCACGTTGAGAACCAATAATGAAGGTGACAGTCTAGGGCAGTGGTCGGCAAACTCATTAGTCAACAGAGCCAAATATCAACAGTACAGCGATTGAAATTTCTTTTGAGAGCCAAATTTTTTAAACTTAAACTTCTTCTAATGCCACTTCTTCAAAATAGACTCTCCCAGGCCGTGGTATTTTGTGGAAGAGCCACACTCAAGGGGCCAAAGAGCCGCATGTGGCGCGCAAGCCGCAGTTTGCCGACCATGGGTCTAGGGTATCCCAGCCTACTCTTTTCTTGTATTTACCAGGATCTTGACCTTTGAGGCTTCATTTGTTCTCAACCTCACGTTATTCTCTTAGACCCAAAAATATATTTCCCTTTAGTTGTTGGATCTTGGCATTCTCTTAGACGCAGCTTTGGACTTGCCTGCTGATGACTGCCCTGGACTGAACACCTTTGCTTCCGCATTGAACCAGTCCTTGGATTGTAGGACCCATCATCCGGGTGGGCTTTCCAGATTTCTATCTCTACCAGATCGGCCTGAGATATCAAAGGCAAATTATACAACCCTGTGGGAAGGAAATGATCTAATATCTGGGGAGTTATACTTTCACCTGGGCTCTCACCTTGCTGTTTCCGTATCACCTTATATCAGTTAACTAAATGCCGTGGGCCTCAATTTATTTGTCTTCATGATGAAAGTACAGTTGACCCTTGAACAACATAGGTCTGAACTGCCTGGGTCCACTTTCAAAAGCAGATTGTTTCAAAAAGTAAATATTTATGCTATTGCAAATAGTATTTTCTCTAAATTTTATTAACATTTTCTTTCCTCTAGCTTACTTTATTGTAAGAATGCATATATAAAACTTATACACAATGTGTTTATGTTACCAGTAAGGCTGCTGTTCAACAGTAGGCTACTGGTAGTAAAGTTTTGGGGATGTCAAAAATATATTTCCCCCTTATTGTTTGCCCATGGCATTCTCTAAGACTCAAGTTCTACATGGATTTTTTACTGTGCGGTGGGTAGTGGTCAATGCCCTAACCCCTGCACTGTTCACGGGTCAACTGTAATGATTTCTTCCCTAAATGCTTCAAAGATTTGTAAAGTTTAAATGAGATAAATGATAGTGAAGTGCTATGGAAAGATTTTAAAAACTTTTTTTTCTAAAAGTGTGAGTATAACAGTAGCAATGTTCCTATTCCAAGGAGCCTACAGCAAGCTATAGGTAAGTGAAGGCTGGTAGCTCTCAAACACACTGCCCTGTCATTTCACAGTGAACATGAGCTTACTCCATCTTTTCTCACAGAGTGACTGTACGCTGGAATTTTATAGACTGGAAATTGGGGGAGTCTCTTTTACTTTCTTGGCTCCACTAAACTGGTCTAGCAAAGTTCCACTTATCATCCCAAGTACCCGCATTAAATGGGGGTTGTGGAGTGCCTCAGGGAGAAAAATATTTGGGGTGCCAACATCGCACTCCAAAAGAAGTGTGAGCTCCATCCTCAGTGCTGGGTTCAAATGATTGCAAACCGTATCTCCTGTCTTCTCAGCTCCATCAGCCCTAAAATTTATGGAGGAACACTTCTATTTCTTCTTCTGCTCAGGGAATATAAAATGAGGAATGCTCACCGCAGGCACCATGAGGCATACGTACTCCCTCATGTGCTTCTGTGGTGGCTTCAAGGCAGGCAGTCTATTCCCTCTTGAGAGAGTCTCCATGTCCTCACTTCTAACCTTCACAGCAGCTCCAACACCCCTGTGCACTGTGTGTGTGCTTGGGTGTGTATTTATGTATGTGCACACCAGAATCAGGGTTCCCTCCCGTATTTGGGGAACGCAGCAGCCAGAAGAGCAAGCGTTCTTAGAATGAATTTGCAATTTTGTCAGGAGAAGACACCTTCCCTTCAGAGGTCTCCTTCCCTGAGAATGACGTTGGAGAAGCACTCCCTAGGGCCCCTGCACACATGCAGCAGGACGAGGCTTCTCCGGTCAAGAGACTGAGCCGACACCCTGAGCAAAGCAGGAAAAGTGACCTGGACAAGCCATGAGCTGGCCAAGAGGCTCAGCCTTTAGTTCAGGGCCAGGACCCCACCTTATGGCTCCCACTTTGGAAATGAGATGAGTATTTGCATAGTGTTCAGATACGTCATCCTTGAGAATGGGAACATTGAAGATAGCCAAGCCAGGGGAAATAGGTCAAAAGATACTGCACAGAGTTAAAAATAGCCACCACGGAAAATGCGTTTGTATTTGGCATGGTGCCTTTTGACAGTCACTTTAATTGGCCATTTGGCAGACAGCTTTCCTCACCTCTGGGACAAGCGGGCGGTGGTGCTCCAAGCCACACAACTTGGAGACTACGGCGATTGTTTCTACAATTAGAGCTAACATTGCTAAATTGCTACCATTAAAGCTAAAATTTTTCATGTCAGTAAGAGTCTGTTTCCAAAATAAAAAATTGCTCCCTCCCCACTGGTCACTATTTACAGAGGAACAGCTCTGTGTTGAAGTCCTACCTCCCACAGACCCCTTCTTTCTTGGTGTCAATGTCAATGTCTAACCTTCGTTACATTCTCTGGCTGAGCAGACACAGCTGGGTTCTCAGCCAACTATGAAGTTTAAATTGGTAAGTCCAAATCTGTTCTATAAATTCCAGCAATAGCTGATTTGGGCAGAATTTCAATGTTATCTTCATGCCTAAGTTTGAAAAGAGGAAGACAAAAAATTAACCAGTCTCTTATGATTTACCTAAGAGAATGTATGAACCATAACAACTCGCTTTCCTTCAAAAGAATGTTCCCATCAGGTTTTTTTTTAAACCTCTCTCATAGCCCACAATTTATTATGAGTATGGAACCACAACATTTTCTAATGACTTAGAAACTGTGTAACTGTATATTTATTACTGGACAAGTGCATAATGTGAACATACTCTTTAGAAAGATAATTTTATATTGGGGTATTTGAACTCTTGGAATAAAGGATTTTGTTTTGCTTGTAACAGAGCCACATACCAACATATGCTTAAGTAATCTATAGGAAACAGCATTGTTCTGGAGAAATGATCTAACTATGACAAGTAGTGAACAGAGTTTATTAAGAACTAGGAGTTTTGGGACTTTATGTAAAGCACTTCAGAGAACATTCTGGCATTTGTCCAAAAGGATATGACTGTTTTAAGGAACGCTATGGGTTGTCAGTTGTTTCACATTGCTAAGCTCTCCCTCTGGACTCCATCTTTACTTCTCTGGAGATAACATTAGGCTATAGCCCCATATCTTTGAAAAACCGTTTTATAGCATCTCCATCCCTGAGTTGCTTAAGAGCCTCGCCTGGTTACCTGAATATTAGTGGATCCCATGCACTGAGGTGGTGTGACCTAATCACAAAGGATTTTGAAAAGCAGTAGCTCCAAATTATGTAGAGTTGAGGATTATCTGAGGAGAACTATTGTAAAATTGGGAATCATATAACAAAATGAAAGAAACAAGCCATTGTCTAGCCTATTAATTCCTTGTTTAAAAAACAAAATATTCTGAATATTTCATTAAAAATAGAACTTATATTTTAAGGGGTAAAGATAATATATGAGTAAGACATTCTGTTCCATATTTTATAAACAAGAATTCTAAGTTATGAGACATCTTGAAAATGGATGACTTTTTGGTTATATCCTTTTCTCACTCATTTAATGTATTTTCTGGTAATAAATGCCTAAATTTACCTGATTATTCCTGAAGATCCTAAAAAAAACAAAACAAACAAATAAACAAAAACTTTGACCCATTTTCCATCATAGTAATATAGGTTTCCAGTATTTAATAAAATTAACATTTTATTCATATAGTAAGCAAACAATGAAATAAGTGGGGACAGATTAAAGAAATATAAACCCTAAGTCTACCCAGAAGAATTAAAGGGTGCTGAACTTACAAATAGAATGTGATAAGGCTAATTTTTTAAAGAGAAGAAATTTAGAAGTCTATATGGATATTGCATCTTGTTATGAGTTTTGAGTCATAATAGCACTCTTATCAGGATAATCCACTATCCTTTAGTGGTTTGGTAGGGACTGTTTTGTTGGAGATGCTGTTTTATGAGTGACTATATATCTAATAGCTAGACTATAACTAAGAATTTGACTTGGTCAGTCACTGCTTAGGCTAGAGGTTTAAAAACAAAGAAAGTGAATTGGATAAAATTGACCTTGATGATAAAATAGGATATCCAAGAGATGAAGTATAGGTTGGAATCAAATAAACAACTAGGAAACTAGCATTGATATCAATAATAATAATAATAATAGTAGTAGTAGCGAATATTACTGCTTTATGCTAGGCACTGTGCTAGGTTTTCTAATTCTCACTAAACTTTCTATGACATAGGTACTTTTACTATCCAAATTTTACAGGTAAAGGAACGGAGTTGTAGAATGTATTTCATTTTCCAATTGTGGGGCTTATGTTTCTAGAATACATCCAAATATAGGTGTCATTAGGCATTTGGAATATGAGCCAACATCTCAGGAGAAAAAATCTGGTCTATACATAGAGTAATGGGAGCTATTGGAATAGAAATGATAATTCAGGTCACAGAAGAACATGAGATAAAGTTTCATGCAATTGGACTATAAAATAAAATAGAACAGGGAATTATCTTTGGCTTTGTTTGTTAATGATCATAATAAAAACTATTTTGGAAGAGTGTAAGGGACAAAAGCCATGTTGTGCTGGACTAGAGAATGAAGTATACTCTTCTAAGATGCTTACCTATTAATAAAAGTAGATAAATTATTTAATAATCACTTTGCTTTAATTAAGTATCTGTCTATGGACAGATTTCAAATAGACTCTTTGACTGATAGTATTATTTCAAGTGCTAATATCTCAATTTTTATTAATCAAAGGTGTTTATGAACTTTTGAAGAGTAGAAATACAGAATTAAAGAGTTGTACAAAAATCCACTGTATTCTATATACTAACAATGAAATTTTAGAAAAAGAAATGAAAAAAGCCCTGGCCTGGTAGCTCAGTTGGTTAGAATGTCATCCTGATACACCAACTGTGCTACTTCTGGCATCTCTCTCAATGTTGGATCAGGAAGCACCCCATGATGAAGTAAACTATTAGTCAACTCTAGAAGCTTTTAAAAAAATTCTAGCCAAACAGGAAGTTCCCAAATCAGATGTTAACAATGAGTAGTGACAGATAGAAATTTGAGGATCTATATTTATATAGATGGGGATCATCACTAGAAAAAAAATCTCATAATTTATAAGAAATTACCCCTTGTTTGCTTTTGCTGAGTCTTATGATAGTCTCAATTTTAGACCTTTTGAGATTCAAGTATTAAGCAATGCTGTAATAATTAGAAAACAATAATTCTCTGGTGTCTAAGAAAAATTACAATGTAAAGTATACATAGAAATTAAAAAAAAAAGTAACAACTTTTATGTATCTTCTATAACAATAAAAGCATAATATGCAAATTGACCGAAGAGCTGAACAGCAGAATGACCATCCTGATGACCACGCTATGGCATGCACTGGTGCCAGGCCAGCCAAGGAGGGTGTGATGTGATTGGTCAGGGGGCCCTACCATCACCCCACAATCGCCCCACAGAGGGAGGCCCAGGCCACTGACTGGTGGGCTGCAGCAGGTGGGTGGGGCCTGTCTCTGAGGGGTGATCAATTGCAGAGCCCCATGATCGATCACCCCACCGAGGGAGACCCAGGCTAACTGGCTGGCAGCTCTGCATTGGGTGGGCAGGGTTTCTTTCTGCAAGGCGATAGATCACGAGGCTACCAGACTGTGAGAGGGCACAGGCTGGGCTGAGGGACCCCCCCCCCAGGTGCACAAATTTCATGCACCAGGCCTCTAGTATAAAATAAAAGTAGAGAATTCTAAAAGTACATTTTAGTCATCACTGGTAATATAACTATAAATACATGGAATTTCTTGAAAGCATTCTTGTCCTAGCGTAGTTTGAAATGGGAATTGCCATCTGTTTAGCACAATCCGTTCTTTCACAGTTCTTTGGTGAATGAAAGTAATACAAGTTGCCCTGAAAAGAATATACCAAGGAAAAAATATGATCTACTGAATCAGAAGCTAAAAAGTAAGGTACATTACATTCAGAAACCCAAGAGTAATTCTTTGGATATTAAAAAAAATTTGGTCCTATAACTTTTCTTAAGAAAACTTTATAAGATTGGTTGAAATTCCCATAAAAAATAGTTCCCATCATTAAATCTGTAAGTATATTAGGCCTATCTAAAAATTGTAGGAATGACTTTTTTTTCAGAATCATTTGATCTTTTTACACACACTGCTCCTGGAATCAAGCTACTTGAAAGTAATAAAACTTAAAGGTGTCTCGATCATAACCCTTCACCTTTTAAAAAAACTGTTTGACTCTAATCCAGCAATGCCAGCTCCTATGATGCTCCACACAAAGCCCATCAATTAGAGCTGTTAGCTATCCGAAGAATGACTGTGTGATCTCGGTTGAGTTTAATTCTGGAAATAAACCGCAGGCCAGAGATGAATGGCAATTTTTACTTTTCCTTAGGTGTCAATCCACACTTTCAGTCCTAAATTTGTGTGCATGTGTTTTTATCACCACTACTTTCCTCCTTAATACTAACAAAAACCTAAAACCTATCCTACTGCATGAAGATTTCATTTCTGACAACCTGGTCATCTCTTTCCTTCTGGAAATGCCAATGGCACTTTTTAATATGTTAACCCTTCTTCAAAAATTTATGATATCCATTTTTAATTTTTTGTTCAGTACCTGCTTATTGGGTTTCTTTTAAATCTGAAAGCTCTGGTAGTGAATAAAACAAACAAGGTCCCTGTCCTCACTGTTGATAGACCTAGTAGAGAAGGCAAATAATTATGAGAAAAGTAATTGCTGTTGAGGGTGATGGTAAGAGGAAAATGCAGGGTGCTGCCGATTGGCTAATCAGAAGATTATGAAGTGATCTGAATGAAGGTTTTGGAATGAATGAAGGTTTAAGAGGGGACAAAGAACTATGAAGAGGCAGGTGGAAGAATATGGGGAATGTCCCAGGCAAAGGGAGAAATCTACAATAATAAAAGCGTAATATGCTAAATAGACTGGACGTCCTTCCTGACGAAGCCAGGGTTGTTAGGGAAGCCCAGGTCCCGGGTGCCTGCTGGCGGCCAGAAGGAAGCCTGGGTCCCAGGTGCCAGAGGGAAGCTGGTGCTGGAAACCAAAGGAAGGTCTACCTACTCTTGCACAACTTTCATGCATTGGGCCTCTAGTAGCTTCTATAAAATATCCAAGGATGAGCTTCCCCCCACCTAAGGTATATGTGTCTCTTTTTAAAACTAAATGAGGTCTGTGGGCAAGAGGACCAAGACCTTTTTGTGCTTATTTGTGTCTCTCAAACATTTTTTCAACAATACCTTACACTTAGTAAACCCAATAGTTGATTACTAACTGATGCTGAATTGAGCCTTATACAGCCATGACTCTTAAAGAAATCCGTTTGCAGATTGAGTTCAATGTGTCTACATTAGACTCAGTGCTTATCAGGGGAGCATAGAAAAGAGATTTATGGGAAGGAAGAACAACATCATTTGTTGTGTGAAAAGGATGTATGTAAGGATATTTGGAGAACTTAAGCTTTGGGCCCATTCAAATTCTTATTTCTGGAATTATTGACTTTCTGTGCTCACGCTGTGTGGGCTAAAATACTGGAGGGGAAATGACAAAAGAGGCTGGTACGGACTGGTAATCAGGTGCCCAATAGTAAAAGCTAGAGGAGATTGTATGTGTATATTTAAACATATAAAATAATTTTAGCTGTTGCCAATAAGTAGATAATATTATTGCAAGTGTGCAAAGCTAATCTTCACAGGCATAATAACAACAACAAATCTTATAAAAAATTTATTAAATTTATTGGGGTGACATTGGTTAATAACATTATGTAGGTTATTAAGTATACAATTATACAATATTGTATACAAGTATACAATTCTATAACATATCATCTGTATATTGCATTGTATGTTTACCACCCAAAGTCAAGCCTCCTTCCATCACCATATATTTGTCCTCTCCCACCTCCCCTTTGGTAACCACCATACTGTTGTCTGTATCTGTGAGTTTTGTGAACAAAACCACTTTTATTCTTTCAGTATGGTGGAAATATATGTGTATTTCTAAGAGTCCAGGGAATGCTAAGAAGTCAATACCATAAAGAAATACATAAACCAAGGTAATGGAAAACAGAAATCATTACTGAACAGAGCTAGGACACATATGCCCACAAATAGATTTATCCCAAGCTATATACTATATATGGGAGGGTATTTAAAGTACTAAAACAGCTTCCACAAGTTGTTACTGGCATCCCAGCACAGACCCTATGAGAAGAGCCTTTTGTACATGTAGCTGCTCTTAAAGGACCAACTTGTTGACAATACTTAGCAACAAGTATCCGCAAATACCTTCTGCTGACAATGCCATCTGGCCCAGGATGTGTTGCCAGCAACACCTGTTAATCAGTGCTCATTGGCTCGCTTTCTCTTTTGATTCTTTCACTCAAATTTAGAGTTTGGAGAAAAAGTACATTAATACACATCTATATACTGTATATCGAAAATAATTCTTTACAAATTATTTTTTCAATTAGTGGCTCTCCACTGTCCAACACCAGGCAAGTTACTTATGTACTTATATTCTCCAGACCTTTAAACTCCTCTGTTTGATTAATGCTTTTATTTACTTTATTCCTTCTTATCTTTCTCCAGTTTCTACGATCAATTCTGCAATTTCAGAACTCTTGTTGCCTTTATCTACAAAGTCTTATGCTTTTCCTTCTGACCTCAATTCTTACCTTGAAGATTAAGGAGTTTTTCCTACTTGAAACCATGGCAAATGTCAGCAATATTTGCTCTTTCCTTCAATTTAACTTCTAAGTATTTGTTGGACTCTCGTGGCTTTTTTCATTTTAGCCTTTCACTGTGCTGTACTTACTTAGATCTCCTTAAGTTTTCTTCTTGGTGGTGTCGGACTTCGGGTTGTCTTTTTTTCTCTTAGGCTTGTTTCATTTGAAGCTTATTCTGAGTTTCATGTCCTTTCTCTTTTTTAGCTGGTAGTCTTCCTCAGCTGTGTTATTTTCCTCTCTCAGTTCATGAAGTGGCTTGCTTCTGAGTATTTTGAAAGGTGTATCACTTTTACCCCTCAGACTCTACATGTGAAAATAACAGCCTCTCATTTATTTATAAATCTGAAGCATATTTAGTTGATATTCAATCAATCTGTAGTATCACTAATAGAACTCAGATTGAAAAAGAACAAAATTGATACAGAACAAGTAAATACATGCTAATTCAATATGTAGTGCACCCAGAAAATTATAGAATAAGAGAGTTAAAACTCACAAAAAAAGCAATGGAAGCAGACAAAATAGGACATTCGTATTTCTATTGTATGTCAAAAGGATTAGGCTTCCTCTTATGACAATTTGATACTCAAGATAAATTATTTAACAGTACAGTGCCATTCTTAAATGCATTAATGAGCTTGTCAGAACTTTTGGTATACTTAGTCCAAACAGAATGAAGGGAGAAACCCAATGAGAAAGTACAGAACTGAAGCCAGGTTTCCCCCTGAGACATTCTGTGAAACATGAATTTTAGAATTTTAATACTGTCTGAGAGTAGGGAAGAAGTAGCAAAGCCAATTATCTACCTAAGATAGGGAGTTGATGGAACATCATTCCACACACACACTGGGACCTTGAAAAGTAACATTTTCAATGCTAGTGTGAACTAAAACATAGCTCTGCACCTCAACTAAGAACATATGGCTGTCCTAAACTGCGAAATTAGAAATATATTAGAATTATCAGATATAGAAACAAGACATATTTTTTAAAAGAAATAACATTCCTGAAAAGATAGTGTGCATCAAAAGCTTTCAGAATATGGACAGAAACACAAGAGGCCTATGGAAAACTGTCTCCTAACCAAGTGTAATGAATGGTTCTTGGATAACTTGCAAAGCACACAAAGAGAAATACAACTGGAATTTCAACTCAAAAAAATACTAATATAAGTTATTTAAAGAATTAAATGTGAAGAGTAAAATTTTTAGAGGAAGTAAAATAATGCGCTCAGATGTAAAGGATATCTTAAAATGAAAAATAAAAATCTGTGGTTCTTAAAAACAAAAAAATATAATTTTGTATTTAAGCTAATATAAATAAAAACTTGACTAAAATGAATAATTTTGTTTCTCAGTATTTGCCATATGGAGAACACAGGAAATATTATGAACTTCGATTTCATGCCTCAAAATGGATGAAGTTAAAAAAACTAATGTGTCAAAGAAATATCAGTGGAATAATAAAGTTTGATTCCATTTATATAAAGTTGAAAAGCAATTCAAATAAAACCACATATTTTCTAAGAAACCATATATCAGTGGTAAAATTATGTATTTTACAAAAAAAAAGGGACAAGAGAATGATTAATACAAACTTCTGGAGTCATTGGTTGATGGGGAGAGAGGAGGAGGTATACAATGAAGAAATACCTTCATAGGGCTTCTCAGCTCACAGGAATGTTTTATTTCTTATCTCACATGGCCTATGGGTGGACATGGCGGGATTTAAAGCCATTTAGGCGAAGTTGCCATTGATTGAAGCATCCTTGAAATCATTCTGATCCAGAAGTCCTCAGGCATCTTGCTTAACATAAAGTGTTAAAGTTATAGCTGTTTTGCGTAAACCTCTTTTTATGCGTTCTATCCCATTTGAAAATTCAAACCCATGTCTCATTATTGCTGTCCGCTTCTGGAAAAGGACGGGCTTTGAGAAAGAGTAAGTCCTGTTCTGCTGCTGGGTGACTAATCCTAACACTGTTTGCTGTTTCTGAGTAAGTCCCTTCTCTTCCAGAGAAGAGGGTCCAAAGAAGAACAGTACACATTGTTCATTGTACCCTTACCGGTTATAGCTCATACATGCTCTGAAGGATGTATTCTGACCCAAAGATTCCATTTACTCCCACTTGGTGAAAGACAGCAAGTTCTTTGTGATTTTTATTCTCTTGAGAAAAAGAGGCTTATTGGAACAATATTAAGAGATGGTCATAACAAAAGAGGATTTTTTAAAAAGGTAAACAATAATGCCCCCAAACTGGAATCAATAACTTACTTTAAAATATAACCAAAATATTAGTTAATAGATTCATTTGCAGTTAAGGCCACATCACTGGCCCTGCCTGGCCAGGTAGTTCAGTTGGTTAGAGCATCATCCGGATATGCCAAGGTTACAGGTTCAATCCCCAGTCAAGGCACATACAAGAATTAACCAGTGAATGCATAAATAAGTGAAACAACAAGTCGATATTTCTCTCTTTCTCTCAAATCAATAAATAATTTTTAAAAAACATCATTGAGTCAGGCTTGTCAAATTTCCATCAAGCCATTTTTATTTTTCTTGAAAGAGATCCAGAAAAATCAAGGATTGGGAGAAACCAGCTGACAGTCATTAACAACAGGCAAGCATGTTTGTAAGCCTCTGCGACCTTAAATTATGGAACAAAGTGTAGGTCATGTAATGTGTCAGCACCAGTTTCCACGTTATCCCTGACTTGCTTTCCAAAAACACAGTTTGGCTTACGTAAGCATTCTATGATTTTCATCAGACTCATGTAAGCTTGGAAGAAGAGCCAAATCTAATTACCGGGAGTCATACAAGAAATAACCTAGTACCCAATTTTCCCTCATGTCATTACAACAAAGGCTACAATTCCTAGCAAGTGAGCAATGAGCTGTACCTCCTGTCACCCTCAGTTAATAATTTCCCAGTTTCCACAATGCAGTAAGGGCCATAGCAATGGCCTTTTAAAATGCTCTGCTACATAACTTTCAAGAAACAAAAAAGACCCGCTTCTTCATGCACATTATATGTGATAGAAGTGAAGATATTCTTGCTCTAGTTCAGTAGTCGCCAAACTCATTAGTCAACAGAGCGGCAAACCGCGGTTCGCGAGCTGCATGTGGCTCGCGAGCCGCAGTTTGCCGACCACTGCTCTAGCTGGTTTGCCTCAGTGGATAGAATGTCAGCCTGTGGACTGAAGGGTCCCAGTTTCGATTCTGGCCAAGGGCACATGGCTGGGTTGCGGGCTCGATTCCCAGTGGGGGGCATGCAGGAGGCACCCGATCAATGATTCTCTCTCATCATTGATGTTTCTATCTCTATCCCTCTCCCTTTCTCTCTAAAATCTATAAAAATATATTTTTAAAAAAAGAAGTAAAGATATTCTTGCATAATCAAGTCCATTAGACTAGGTAGCAGGGCTTAGAGGAAAACTCCAAAGCTAGGCTACCTAATAGTGATGGGATCAGATCTTCAGTTCATACTAGTGGATCTCTTAAAACAATAGAAAAGAAGCCTTCACATTTTTCCTTTTGAGTAAAATTTCGACATAGAATTTTTTTTTATTTAACATGCTTTACTTATTTTAAAGCATGAGCAGTCATGTATTGTATCTGCCTTAATATAAAACATGTGTTTTTATATTTCCAAAAATATGCCTCCGGGGGAAGAGTTGCCTTTTATCCAAGTCCTTTGGAAGTCTTGCACATTAATGCGATGCCCTCTCACTGAATTTAGTTTGAACAGCCAAGTTCCATTCAGATTCAATGATAATTTGGATCCGGAACCTGATTGAATTCAATGCTAATTTGGTTTTGTCACAGAGTTCACCCAACAAAATCCTCTCTTTAATCTTAAGAGAAAAGGTGTGATAAAGGGGATTTTAACAAAGATTCCCAAAGGATGACCTCACAATTGCATGTGTTAGATGCCCCTGGAAAGTAGCCTTTTAAAGATCATTTTTAAAAGCAATAGAATATGGCCCTGGGTCTGGGAGAGGCCAAGCGTCCCTGGGTCCGGGTGAGACCATGCGTCCCTGGATCCGGATGAGGCCTCGTGCACCTAGGCCCGGGTGAGCCCAAGTGGCCCTGGGTCTGGGAGAGGCCAAGCGTCCCTGGGTCCGGGTGAGACCATGTGTCCCAGGATCTGGGTGAGGCCTCGTGCACCTAGGCCCGGGTGAGCCCAAGTGGCCCTGGGTCGGGGAGAGGCCAAGCGTCCCTGGGTCCGGATGAGACCATGTGTCCCTGGATCCGGGTGAGGCCTCGTGCACCTAGGCCCGGGTGAGCCCAAGTGGCCCTGGGTCTGGGAGAGGCCAAGCATCCCTGGGTCCGGGTGAGACCATGTGTCCCAGGATCCGGGTGAGCCCTCGTGCACCTAGGCCCGGGTGAGCCCAAGTGGCCCTGGGTCTGGGAGAGGCCAAGCATCCCTGGGTCCGGGTGAGACCATGTGTCCCTGGATCCGGGTGAGGCCTCGTGCACCTAGGCCCGGGTGAGCCCAAGTGGCCCTGGGTCGGGGAGAGGCCAAGCGTCCCTGGGTCTGGGTGAGACCATGTGTCCCTGGATCCGGGTGAGGCATCATGCACCTAGGCCCGGGTGAGCCCAAGTGGCCCTGGGTCTGGGAGTGGCCAAACGTTCCTGGGTCCGGGTGAGACCATGTGTCCCTGGATCCGGGTGAGGCCTCGTGCACCTAGGCCCGGGTGAGCCCAAGTGGCCCTGGGTCGGGGAGAGGCCAAGCGTCCCTGGGTCCGGGTGAGACCATGTGTCCCTGGATCCGGGTGAGGCCTCGTGCACCTAGGCCCGGGTGAGCCCAAGTGGCCCTGGGTCTGGGAGAGGCCAAGCGTCCCTGGGTCCGGGTGAGACCATGCGTCCCTGGATCCGGATGAGGCCTCGTGCACCTAGGCCCGGGTGAGCCCAAGTGGCCCTGGGTCTGGGAGAGGCCAAGCGTCCCTGGGTCCGGGAGAGACCATGTGTCCCTGGATCCAGGTGAGGCCTTGTGCAACTAAGCCCGGGTGAGGCCACGTGCCCCTGGGTCTGGGAGAGGCCAAGCGTCCCTGGGTACGGGTGAAGCCAGATCCTGGGTCCGGGTGAGGCCGTGCGCCCCTGGATCCATCCGGGTGAGGCTGGGTCCCAGGCCCGGGTGAGACCACGCGCCCCTTGGGTTTGGGTGAGGCCACGTGCCCCTTAGTCCAGGTGACGCCGTGCCCCTGGGTTCGGCCGAGACCAAACCAGAGGGAGTCGGACCTCCATTACCACCATTTGTCCACCATCCAGAGCTGAGGGGTCAGTGCTGACATGTACACATAAGGAACTACTGGACATCGAAATTGGGTCTCAAAAGAACTGTTGGTCCAGGGGGAAGCTCGCTACAGATTGATTCATTTGCCTGTCAGCATAAATATTATTGCTCGTCTCACATTCAGTTCTTATTAGTATATATCTAGTGACATTTGATCTCGTTCATCTAGAGGAAATGATGAACAACATAGACTGAGGAACAAGAACAGAACCAGAAGCAAGGAGGCATCGATCGGACTATCGGGCCTCAGAGGGAGGATAGGGGAGGGTAGGGGGAGGGTGGGGGGGAGGGGGAGAGTTCAACCAAAGGACCTGTATGCATGCATATAAGCCTATCCAATGGTTAAGTTCAACAGGGGATTGGGGCATGCGTGGGGAGAGGGGTGGGATGGGAATGGGGGGATGAGGACAAATATGTGACACCTTAATCAATAAAGAAATTTAAAAAAAAATAAAAATAAAAAAATAAAAAATAAAAAATAAATAAAAGCAATAGAATAAATATTTATGGGGAAGCCCTCCTCAGAAAAATGAAGAATGGCATTCTAGGAAAAGTAGTAGCGTGTGCAAAGGCGGCATATTCATGATCAGCTGTTCTTCACTGAGACTCAATAAGTGTGTCCAGAATACTTGGCAAGACAGGACTGGGTGAATATGAGTTTGAAAATAGTTGGGAAGACAAAGAACTTTTTTCCTAGATGTCAGATCGTATTCACCTTATAGCTAAAAGTCTGTGCCCTTACCAATCTCTGTTTCATCTACTCGCCAACCCCTAGCAACTTCTTTTCTCTATTTCTATGAGGTTGAGTTTGTTTGTTTCAATTCTACACATGAGCAATACCATGCAGCATTTGTCTCTATCTGGCTTATTTCTTTTAACGTAATGCCTTCAACATCCATCCATGTTGCAGCAAATGTCAGGATTGCCTTCTTTCTTATGGTTAGATTGTGTATATAAAACACAATTCTTTATGTATACTCAATTATGTATATATGATGTAAGTTTTCTTTATCCATGCATCTGTTCATGGACACTTATGTTGTTGCCATATGTTGGCTATTGTGAATAATGCTGCAGTGAACATGGGAGAGCAGATATCTCTTCAATATCTTTTTTTCATTTCCTCTGGATGTATACCCAGAGATGGGGTTGCTGGATTTATAATGGTTCTATTTTTAATTATTTGAGTAACATCCATATTATTTTCATTGTGGCTACACAAATTACATTCCCACCAACCGTGTACAAGGGTTTCTTTTCTTCCACATACTTGCCAACACTTGTTATATCTTAGCTTTTTGATGATAGCTATTCTTATAGGTGTGAGGTGATATCTCATTGTGGTTTAGGTTTCCATTTCTTTTATAAGGAGTGATGTTGAGCCCCTTTTCATGTACCTGTTGGTCATTTGTATATCTTCTTGGGGAAAAAAGGCTATTCAGAAATTTTGCCTATTTTTTTAGTTGAATTGTTTGGGTTTTGTTATTGTTGTTGTTTGTTATTGAGTTGAGTTCTTTATGTATTTTGCATATTAGCCCCTTATCAGATAAGTGATTTGGAAATACTTTCTCCTGTTCTGTAGGTTGCATTTTCATCTTATTGATGGTCCTTTTGCTGTACAAAAGCTTTTCAGTTTGTATAGTCCCACTTATCTTAGCTTTTGTGCCTTTGCTTTTGGTTTCAAATAAAATAAATAAATAAATAATTGCCAAGATCAATGTCAAGGAGCTTTTTCCCTATATTGATTCCAGGAGTTTTATGGCTTTAGGTCTTACATTTAAGTCTTTGATATACCTTGAGTTCATTTTTGTGTATGGTATAATATAAGGGTACAGTTTTATTCTTTTCATGTGGCTGTTCATTCTTCCTAACATCATATATTTTTGGCTGCTTTGTCATAAGTAATTGACTTTTGAGTCTCCTGGTTTTGAACTTTATCCTTCAGGATCTCCACATACTTTGGTTGGAGGAGTTATGACTTAATTTTCAACACACACTTTTGCTATCATGTATATATTTTCTTATTTTTCAATTGTAATTGACATACAATCTTATATTTGTTTCAGGTGTACAGTATAGTGACTACACATTTACATACCTTATGGAGTGATCACCCAGATAAATCTAATACCCATCTGGCACCATACACAGTTATCACAGTATTATTGATAATATTTTCTATGCTGTTGAATATATTTCAAAGAAAGAATTAATCGTTATAGTTTTATTTTATTTTTATTAATTGAAATTCTCATTAGCTATATAAGGATAGCTATATAAGTACTTCTCCAAGTACTTTTGGCATGATATTCCATCCACTCTCTGCTATGTAAACATGGTTCACGTTTGGCCAGCAGTTCCCTAATTGCATGTGTCTCATATGTTAACTCAGTTCTTAATTGACTAAAGGACTTCGATGATTGAATAAAACACATTTTAAAGGCAAAACATTATGGATAGGCAGACGGTTTCTAGTTTCTAGTTTGTGCTTGGCAAAAACAAACAAAAACTCACACACACAAGCAACCAGAACAATTTATTGCAGTGCATTTAAATACTGAAACTGTTTTGCAAGTAAAAGTAGCAAAAGTGTAATTCAGCTTAATTCTAGAAATTTAAATGTGTTGCTTTTTAAATGCCTATATCCTATAAACTACTCCAAAATAATTTAGAACTGTCTTCACAGAGGTTCTTCTGGGTTTTAGATAGTAATATGAACACTAAACAGGAGGCTTATCCTAGGAAGCCAAATGGGCATGAAATGCCACATTGTCAGCAGTGCCAGCTTCTGTTATTGACATTAATTTCATTGTGGAGTTTGAAACCAAAAATTACTGAGGCTAATTGTAGGAAAACAGAACACTAAAACTCTAGCAAAATGATCAATGTCATGAGCAAAGTGAAAAAGTATATCCTTGCTTTTCTTTTTTAAAATATATTTTTATTGATTTCAGAGAGAAACGGAGAGGGAGAGAGAGAGAGAGAAACATCAATGATGAGAGAGAGAGAATCATTGACCACAGCCTCCTGCATGCCCTCTACTAGAGATCGAGTCTGCAACCCAGGCATGTGCCCTTGACTGGAATCGAACCCAGGACCCTTCAGTCCACAGGCCAACACTCTATCCCCTGAGCCAAACTGGCTAGAGTTACTTTTTGTAATGTACCCTCAATGGAGAAGTGAATTTGCCTTAAACCATCTACTTGTAAGTGGATTCCTCATTACAAACATACATCTAAAGGAACACAATTTCAATGTTGGGATATCAGCAAGCAGTGAAAAAGCAAGGAGATACAAGGGTGTCCTAGGAGAACAATTCTTCCTCTGCCACAGAATAAAAATAATCAATTCATATGCCCCAGTTTCAATACTCATAGCTAATTAAATAGAGTGCTTATTTTCCTTTATGAGAAACATAAAAGGTACATTTATAAAATGAATAGCCCAACTGGTGTGGTTCAGTGGTTGAGCATTGACCTATGAACCAGGAGGTCACAGTTCAGTTTCTGGTCAGGGCGCATGCCCGGGTTATGGGTGGGATACCCAGTGAGGGTTATGCAGGAGGCAGCTGATCAATGATTCTCTATCATCGTTGATGTTTCTATCTCTCCCTCCCGCTCCGAAATCAATATATCTATACTAATAAAAGGGTAATATGCTAATTAGACCGGACATCTTCTGGACGTCCTTCCGGACAAAGCCAGGGTGGCAGGGGCCAAGGCAGAGGTGGTTAGGGGTGATCAGGCCGTCAGGGGGGAGCAGTTAGGGGTGATCAGACTGGCACGGGGGAGCAGTTAGGGGGTGATCATGCCAGCAGGGGGGAGCAGTTAGGGGGCGATCAGGCTGGCAGGCAGAGGTGGTTAGGAGTGATCAGGCAGGCAGGCAGGCAGGCGAGCAGTTAGGAGCCAGTGGTATTGGGCCCTGTGGGATCGGGCCTAAACTGGCAGTCAGACATCCCCTAAGGGGTCCTAACTCTAGTGTACTAGAGGCCCGGTGCACGAAATTTGTGCACGGGGGGGGGGGGGGTGGGTCCGTCAGCCCGGCCTGCACCCTCTCCAATAGACATATATATGTACTAGAGGTCTGGTGCATGAAATTTGTGCACGTAAGGGGGGGTTGTCCCTCAGCCCGGCCTGCACCCTCTCCAATCTGGGACACTTCAAGGAATGTCCAACTGCCTGTTTAGGCCCGATCCTATCGGGATCGGGCCTAAACTGGCAGTCAGACATCCCTCTCACAATCCAGGACTACTAGCTCCCAACTGCTCACCTGCCTGCCTGCCTGATTGCCCCTAACCACTTCTGCCTGCCAGCCTGATCACCCCCTAACCACTCCCTGCCAGCCTGATTGACGCCTAACTCCTCCCCTGCCAGCCTGATTGCCCCTAACTGCCCTCCCCTGAAGGCCTGGTCACCCCTAACTGCCCTCCCCTGCAGGCATGGTCACCCCTAACTGCCTTCCCCTGCAGGCCTAGTCCCCCCAACTGCTCTACCCTGCAGGCCTGGGTCCCCCCCCAACTGCCCTTCTCTGCAGGCCCGGTCGCCCCCAACTTCCCTCCTCTGCCAGCCTGGTCACCCCTAACTGCCCTCCCCTGCAGGCTTAATCACCCCCAACTGCCCTCCCTTGCAGGCCTGGTCCCCGCCAACTGCTCTCCCTTCCTGGCCTGATCACCCACAACTACCCTCCCTTGCAGACCTGGTCCCTCCCAACTGCCCTCCCCTGCTGGCCATCTTGTGGCAGCCATCTTGTGTCCACATGGGGGCAGCCATCCTGTGTGTTGGAGTGATGGTCAATTTGTATATTACTCTTTTATTAGATAGGATTGATATATCAATAAATCAGTATATATGTCAATTGATGTATCAATAAATTGATATATCAATATGTATCAATTGACATATCAATATTCATATGTATATATGAATAAATCCAACTCAGGAGTCTGGTTGCAATTGACAGAAAATTAACTCAAACTAAGTCAAAGAAATAAGAAAACGTATTGGTACTTGCACACAAAATGTAGGAACTGCAGGCTAGAGATAACCTCAAGGTCAATCAGAACCAGGCCTAGAATCCAGAATGATTTTCTCTGCTGCCCTTATTTCTGCTTCTCTACATGGGTCGCTTTTACTTTCTTCAACTTTCCCCATGTTGTTGGAATGGTCATCAACAACTCTAGACCTCCACAGAGAAGGACTGAACTCACTCTACATGTTCCCAAGTTTAAAAATACCAGGGAAAGGATCTGAAAAACTTAATTTCAACTATGACAACTGCTGCAGGGTCTGAAAAGGAGTTACACACTCGAAACATATTGTTAGCAGGAACATTTCTCAGAGGAGGGTGGTAAAGCTATAATGTTCACTACAGGTTATGGTGTTCTATATGTAGATAATGTCCCATACATATGAAAAAAAGTTCATACAACAAACTAACCAATCAAGAAAACTTGATAAATTCTGTCTGTATGGTAAGTGTTTGTGTGTATGTATATGTATATGTGTGTGTGCATGTGTGTAATAGATGAAAGAGAGAGTAGGGGACAGGAGGTAGGGAGGGTAGTGGGGAAGACAAGAAAAAGAATAAATGAGAAAGAGAAGGGAGGAGAGGAAAGAAGAGCATAGAAGGAGGGGAGAGGAGACTGATTCAGTAATGACCTTGGGAAAAGCTCATATTCATTACATCCTGGTATAATTAATGTTGAGGAATCACATGTGTGAGTTTTACTTACTGAGAGAAAATCATTCCACAAATTGTAGTTCAAGCAGATTCATCTAGCAAATGGAATAAGTTCTAATATGAGGTAATAAAATATAAGAAATGTAGATTTCAGTTCATCTCTTTTAGAAATAGGGCACTGTCCAAAAGGAAAGTATTTTAACACGAATTGATTTGTCTGTAGATATTTGCATTTGACATTTTATTCTTCAAGTAGATTAATAGAATGACAGACCATGGTTTAGAGACACTGTAGACTATATCTTTAATGTTGTTTTACAACTGAAGAAAACTTGAATTCCAAATCGTGCTATCTCAATTTTTTAAAAAATAGTACTTTTCAACAGTGCACAGTTATTGGTGAATTAAAAATTAAAAGCATTAGTTGTAATCGAAGTGATTCCCATGCTCCATGGACAGAAGGTTTGAAATGGAAATACGTGAATAATAATGGATGGAGGAAGAGGGAAGAAATTGGAAGCTTTGTTAATGTTGCAAAGCTATCAGACAAGAAGTACATCTTAGGCATTGAAGTCTAAAACATTAGAAATAGCCCAATTCATATTGATATGCAGGTGGAAGATGTTGCTATTGTGAGAGTGGCTAAGGTTCAGTACAGGTGAAAGTAGCTGGAATCCTGAAGCTTAAGAAGCTTTGAGGCCAAGGTCTCAGATGGGTCAAGCATATGGATGTTGAGCTTACCCAAGACAACTTACAGAAGAATATGGAGACAGAATGTAAGACAAATTTCAAAGTCCTCATGGGTTAGGGAGAGAGTGAGATATTGATAGAGGGAAATGATGAGGAAGAGTAGAAAGTAACAGTGGTGCCGTGTAGGACATTAGCCTTCAAAGAAGAAGGATTTTTGCACGAGGGGGAAAGAATATTGAGCTAGAAGTGGTATCAAAAAGGAGTGGGGCTAGAAGACTATTGATATAATATTTGTTGGGGCTTCATTTAGTAATCAAACATTGTATTGGGATCTTTTCATAATGAATTGTATGCTCCTTGATGCCAAAACTAGCTTATTCACCTTTATGTCCCTCACAGCACTTAACAGACTTCCCTGTATGTAATAGGAGATACTCAGTAATTCCTTAGCAATTTTACTTGAAAGTACACATACAAATAATTTTATATGCCGTTGACAGGAAATCAAACCCGCAACCCTTAGGTGCATAGGCTGGCACTCTAACCACTGAGCAACATGGGCCAGGGCTAAATAATAATTTTCTAATAGATGCAAAGTCAGTTATTAAGTATCAGTCAGTTAAGAATAAGCCATGTGAGGCAGTGAATGCTAATGGTCCCCAATAAGAATACTCCTTTTCTTCCTTGGAAATACTAGTAGTCATCTCTATTTAAAATGGGAACCTGGCGATTGGAATTGAAGCTACTTTTCCCAACCATATGATCATGTGATTAAGTTCTGCCCGAAAGAAATTAGGCAAAGTTTCTTATGAAAATTCTAGGAGGTCGACTTCCAAGGAATGGGCACAGCATTCTCTGTCCCTTCCTCCTCCCCATTGACTGGAATGCGGATGTGGTGACTGAACGCACGCAAGTATTTTCTGTCATGAGGAGACACACAAACTGTGAGAAGCCCGAGAGAAGAAGTCACACTTGGCAGAGCTGTCACACTGCCCTGCTCTGTGCCTCTCAGGACTTTTCTTACACGACAGAACGAAAATGTGTGCTGTTAAGCCACTGTGAATTGATTTTAATTTTATGGTTCTTATAGCCAAACGTCATCCTAATTGACATCGTGGATATCTTTGGGTTTATCCAGCTTCGCTATAATTTAAATTTAATAAATTGATATTCTGGCTAATCTGCATAACTTTCATCAAGATTGTAATGGACAATTTGTTTCTTTTGTAACATCTATGGAGAATTATTTCCCTCTTCCTGATGTGAAAAAGTGCTGTGTGGCTTATTGTTCCAACGGTTTTCACTCTTGTATTTGAGACAAAAAGTTTATATCTTCTATTAGAAATTAATTATAGAAAAGTTAAAATTACAGAGTCAGCTGCAAAATCCCATTCAAATTTAAGCTCTGAGAAGTTATTTAAAAAGAAAAAAATTAGCCTGGCTGGTGTGGCTCAGTAGTTGAGCGTCAACCTATGAACCAAGAGATCATGATTCAATTCCCAGTCAGGGGACATGCCCAGGTTTCGGGCTCAAGCCCCAGTGTGGGGCATGCAGGAGGCAGCCGATCAATAATTCTCTCTCATCATTCATGTTTCTATCTCTCTCTCCCTCTTCCTTCCTCTCTGAAATAAATACAAATATTTTTTAAAATATATATTTTATTAATTTTTTTACAGAGAGAAGGGAGAGGGATAGAGAGTTACAAACATCGATGAGAGAGAAACATCGATCAGCTGCCTCCTGCATACCCCCTCCTGGGGATGTGCCCGCAACCAAGGTACATGCCCTTGACCAGAATCGAACCTGGGACCCTTCAGTCCACAGGCCAACACTCTAGTCACTGAGCCAAACCAGTTAGAGCAATACAAATATATATATTTTTAAATCAATAGAAAGGAGAAAGTGTTTTAAAAAAAATAAAAGAAATTCCTGTGAGTATTCTACCATGAATATCAAACTTACTTCTTTGATGTTGAGTTTGCTCAGTTTAAATATTTACCTTGGTTTTATAAAACCTTCACATATTTCTATTTAACATTTATACAGATTTTTTATTCTCAAATACATTGCACAGGAAATGTGTTAACTCTCTTGTTATGCCTATGAAGTAGGTAAATATTCTCTTACTTTCGAAAGGTCTGGAGAGTGGAGAGGTTAGACAACTTCCTTAGAGGAACTGGAGGATCACTGTATAATCAGGTCTGGGGCTGTCCATCTTGGTCATCTGTTGTTGCATAACAACCACTCCACAGCTTAGCACTTAAAAACAGCAATCCCTTTATAATTCCTCATAATTTGTGGCTCAGGAATCAGACAGGGCACTGTAGGGATAAGGCTCTGGTCCAGGCCCAAGATGGCTTTTTGACTCACATGTCTGGTGCCTCCACTAGATGGCTCAAATCCTTGGGGGCTGACTGGCTCAGTACACCTGAGGTTATACGTCTGGGGCCGGAGATCTTGGTCTCAGCTGAGCTAATTTCCATGAAGTCTTATCAGTTAGCTGGATTGTTCTCAGCAACGTTTGGGCCTGAAGCTGGCAATGTGTCCCTTCTATCACATTCTTTCAGTTTTAGCAAGCTACAGGCCCAGTCCAGAGGTAAGGGATGAGGGTTACTCAAGTGTCTGCATCTTAGATGTGTTGCATTAGAAGTCAGCATACAGTAGTCAGGTAAAATACAATTGAAATTGAAATACTGAAACATTGTACCTTGTTAATCTGAAATACAAATTATACTGGGTATTCTACCTTTTTATTGGCTAACTCTCACAATCCTAGAATCCACCAATGTAACAGACTGCCGATGAATATAGACCGATAGTCTCCTTAGAATCTCAAGGGGGCACATCAGAAATGTGTAGTTAAATGAGGCCACTCATGACCTCACCTGTATGTCCTAGGTCATTCCCTGTGCATTTATATTTTTAACTACATCTCTGAGTTCAATAAAAGTGATCAGAGTAGTCAGAAGAATTAATCAATGATATGGTGTTGAGCTACTGGGAAGAAAAATATAAAGAAACTGGAAAGATAATTTAATATAGTTTTTATACCTGAATTCTTCTGAAAAGCCTGTTTATGTCCACAGTTGTTTTTCTGGTAGCTTTTGTGTAGGCATTAAGTACCATTGCAAGACAACGGCCCTTTTGTTGTTGTCACCTTTCATTTAAAGTGAATGATATTGCGTAAACAGTAACAGCATCTTAACTGCATGGAGCTTGTTAGAATCCCTTTACTACCTTTGTATAAAGAACTCAGTGCCTTTGTTGCTATTATTCAGGATTCAGCTTTGAATACTGAGTTTATTTTTAATTATACTATTAGTAACTCCTGACTTAGAAATCCTGCTTTCAGAGGTTTCCAGAAGAGCATAACTCATCTGCCGGTAACTTGATCTACCCAACACTGTTTAAATCAGCAGGGATCATTAGAAATCCACTCCCTTCTTCCAGGAATCTCTTCTGCATGTGATGTCACAGGTCAGATGCCTTAAAAATTATGGAAAAGCCCGACTGGAGTGGCTCAGCAGTTGAATGTTGACCTATGAACCAGTAGGTGACAGTTTGATTCCCAGTCAGGGCACATGCCGGGGTTGCTGGCTGGATCTCCTGTGTGGGGCATGCAGGAGGCAGCTGATCAATGATTCTCTCTCATCATTGATGTTTCTATCTCTCTCGCCCTCTCCCTTCCTGAAATCAATAAAATATATGTAAATGTTATGCAAAAAAATTGCATATAATTTTCTGGCATTTGCATTTAAAATACACTTAATCAGTCATCTGGTATTTTTATTTAAAACACAATTGCTACCCATTTGATTAGCACTTACTTATCTAATAGTTCTCAATCACCCACCAAACATGACTCATAGTTTATAACCACATCTTCAAAACAAAGACACAGTATTTGTAAAGAGAATAAAGAGAGCCCTAGAGTCAAGCTAACGTCTTTTTCTTGGCCCAAACTATCCTCTCTACATCTCCAGTTCTTCCCACATCTTCTGTCCTTCCTATTATAAGTGGATAAGTCTAGGCTTGATATTCAAGAATACTTAAGATTGGCAACAGGGCCTGTGCACAGGAATGACCCAGTAGCCAGAATGTGCAGTAGGATCTTCTAATAAACATGGAGCCTCCCCATCACTCAGAGGACTTGGGAGTATAAACATGCTGCTGTATAATATTTGGTTCCAAAGAAATTTTTTCAAGTCTTTCTCAGCTTGTTAAAAGCATGATCTCCCAAAGAGAGGAATGAGGAAAATTTAAGTGGCAATGATACAAGAGGTTACAGAATTTTGTATAGCAATGGGTTCTTGGAGATTATTTGATCTGGCCTTCTAATTTTACCAATGCAGAGAATGTTGCTCAAAGAAATTCAGGGATTTGTCCAAAATCATGGCAACACAGACCAGAATGCAGGGCTTCTTCAACCAACTGTTATTCTAACTACAGCATGTCCCATGAGCACTAATAAAGCACCTAACCACTCAAATCAATGGCTTCTAAAATCCTTTTGGTTTATTGTCTACATGCTTTGTGCCTTCAAGGAAAATGTCTGAGAAACTTCTGAAATCTTTGTGTCAAAATTTTTCCATTCCTTTAAATTATTTTGTCACAGGCTCAGGTTTAAAGCTGGTGGCTTTAGTTAAATTTCTAACCAAGGTTGAATTTAACAATATGAGCATACAATGATCTGTTACCATAATAGCATTTCATTGTAAACATGTGCTAAATTTATTAACCTAAGTCCTATTAATGATCATTTAGGTTTTATACATATATATATGTATACATATATATATATGTACATATATATATGTATATTTATATATATTTTTTTCTTAATATATGTATAAGTATATCAACAGATAAATTTAGACAAAGGGGTTTATTTTGATTTAATAATTACTTTAACCTACTGAACTTAATTTTTTGAAATATATAGGCAATTAATAACTATAAGTTGTGATTATGTTATTATTAATTGCCAACTTACCTATATGAAAAGTGAAATGTTCGATTGTCTTCATTTTTTCTTTCTAGATAGAGGACTAACATTTAAACTCATTTCCCATTTGAATTTCCAGCTCCCTTTGGTTCTAATCCTTCAACTGATAAACCTAGTTTACAAGGAGATAGAACTGTGAATGTTCCTAACTCATGAAATATGGAAAAATGGCCATCGGTGACTGTACAAAGACATATTAGTTTCAGAACTGATTTTTGGATGGAAACTCATTCAGTTCTCAGCTCAAATTAAGTGACTTTGTTGTGACATAGCAGTTAAAATCAGTTTAAGAGCTTCCTGAAATACCATTTAGAGCAAATATACAGACATCTTATTTAAAACCTGGAACACTGACAAACTCCAGCAGACTGGGTCTCACAGGCATTGAAACTGTGGGAACATACACAGTCACAGTAGATCTGCTTCTCATTTTCTAGATTTCAATGACTTATCCATGAATAAGATGCAGCTATATGCTTAGTTGAATCTATTGGTTAAAATAAACCTTTAGATTAACTGGGGATTTCAGTTCAGTGTTCTATACTTACTTCTTTAATTAAAAATCTATTTTGTCTTGATTATAGCCATATCTGCCAAGTATTTTAAAAAATGAGGACTATTATAATAAAAGAGGACAAGTAAGCATATGTTGGCACATGTTAGGAATTTAAAATTAACCACAAAGTAAAAATTTTTAACAACTAGATTTCAACATTAGTTACTTCAAATAATTAATTCATCCATTCACTTTAAATGTATTTATTTTTTAAAGAAACAACCTGGTTTCTTTAGGTGCTTTTTAATTTTATGCCTTTTGTTCGACTAAAGGAAAGGAAATATCATTGGGCATAATTCTGAACTGCATTCCATGCTCTAAATTTCTGTTTTACTAAGCGTATTTTATTGAACACTAGAGGCCCAGTGCATGGATTCGTGCACTGGTGGAGGGGTGGCCTGCGGGGATTGGCCCACTGTGGGAGCGCTGTTCATCCCGGTCAGCCAAGCAGCTGTGGACCTGCCTTCTGAGTGGCTGCTGAATGAGGAAATTAGTCTGAGCTGATATTTCAAGGTAATGTCTTGGGTAAAGGCATGTTCTGTGTCCTGGAGGAGCCTGGCGGAGAGCTTTGCACCCCAAAGCCACTCCATGAATGTCCTTGATGTGTGATGCAAGGTCAGTGACACCATCAGGGATGTTCAGGGCAGCCATGCTCCAAGATCCTCAGCCATCAGGACAGCCTCCCCAGGGAGTCCACAGTCACGTGCTCTCTTGCCATCCACCTATGCCAGTTCCCTGCACTCTTTCAAGAACACACCTCAGAGGGCCTGCATCAGCTGGTGGGGTCAGGCCAGAGTCTGGATTGTCTCAGTATTTGATAGGTGCAGAGACTTGGCCTCACCCTGGGCCTACTAGCGGCTGTTCCCGCTGTGGGAGTGCACTGACCACCAGGGGGCAGCTCCTGCATTGAGCGTCTGCCCTCTGGTGGTCAGTGTGTGTCATAGTGACTGGTTGACCTGTCATTCTGGTCATTCCATTCGGTCACTGGGCTTTTATATAGATAAGCCTAAAAAGATGCTTATGTACCAAAGGAAAGTTTCTGTGGTTAATGTGTTTGGAGAACTGCACATCATATCTTGGAAATTCTCAGTGTACATTAACTTTGAATTTCTAACAATTTTCCAGTGGATGCCTATGCTGCTAGGACAGGGATCATACTTTGAAGACCATTATTTATAGGCCACCCTGCCAGAAAGGTACTAGACTCCTAGTAGCTCCATGGAAACAGGTACCAATTAAGTGGATAAAATGAGCAATCCTAGTACAGTGCGGAGGTAGTGAATCAGGACCAGAGGCTGCTGGTTCCCATGCAATACAGTTGCTATCTATAGAATCAGACCTCATTACTTCTAATATGCTGGAGGAAGGGCTATTCTCCATTCATAAATCCTGAGTGGTAAAATAGGACAGGAAGTAAGGTTTCCTTTATGTCATGTGGTCATAGCCTCAAGACTTGAGTCCAAGTGTCTCATAAGTCAGGGGTAGGGCACATTGTCTGCAACCCTAAATTCTGTGGTAGAAAAATAGGGTCAGAGGCCAAGTTTATTTTATTTATTTATTTATTTATTTATTTATTTATTTATTTATTTTGCTTTGCGTTTTCGGCTCCTGATAATGTCTTATAGCCCTGGGCTAAAGTTTCTCTCTCTCAGTCTGATTTCCAGTCCTGCTAAATGATGTATCTCATGGTATTTCATTCCTGTTTTATGGAAATGCCTGGACATGGGAGTGTCCACCCAGCAACCATCGAAGGGATGAGCATAATCAGATTGTACATAAAATAAAGAATATTAAGGGGCATATCATCAACAGCTAAGGACAAATTCCAACCCACAATTTTATCCCTGCATTAGTAAATTAAACGGCAAAGGCATTAGTCAGATGGGGTGGCCTCCAGGGCAATCGCCAACCAACTGATCCTGCAATCTGGGAGTCATTTGATAGTTTAGATCATAAATTGAAGATAATTGTTTTTCCAAATGCAGGTGTCTCCCACACACAGTTTAAGCATTAAGTGAATGATTTCGTTTATTTTTGGCATCTAAGATGTTATCCAAGTAGAAAATAGAATTTTGTATGCTATTTTGTTGGTCATTCAAACAGATCTTTTCCACATGATTAATATATCCTACAGAATATGGATTAGCCCACATTAATCATCTCCTGCATGCAGGACAGATAATATAGATTTCTGGGAATTCAGGGGTCACTATTGCCTTCCCTTTGGTGTTCATTGTGCTGTCCATACTTCAGTGTTGCTCACCGTGATATTAGCAGCTATAATCTCAGCTCCTATGTGTTGAAATGGTGCAGGTTGGTCAAGGAGTAGGGTATAGTGTCCAACCCTTGGGTCACAAGGGTGCTTTGAGGAGAAAGAGTTCATTTGGCTGGCTCATGGCAAGTAGGACTGTCAGAAAGAGTTGACTTCTGCATTAAAATTCATGGAACTGTATACAAATAAATGAGCATTTTATTATATGTTAATTTAATAAATAGGTAGAATTTTACTTTTTCTTTCTGATTTGATTTGCTGTGTTTCTTTTTATTGCCTTATTACAAGGGCTATAATACCCTAGTACAATATTGAATAGAATTTGCGGAATTGGGCATTATTGCAATTATTGCATTTTACTTGATCTTAGCAGAAAATAATTCAATCTTTCACCACCAAGTTTAATGTTAGCTTTGGGTTTTTTGTTAGAGACAATTTGTCAGATTGTTAATTAGTTTGATAAGGGACTTACTTTAACATACTAGATATAGGGCAGTGATGGGCAACCTTTTGAGCTTGGTATGTCAAACTTCGCCAAAAAACTGAGCATAACTCGGGTAGTGTGTCACTTTGAGGAAAAAACATTTCACAAATGTTTCATCCTCAGGAGCAGCAAATGTTTCATCCTCAGCATGCGGCCGCCTCAGCGGCCACGTGTCATCAGAAATGGCTATGCGTGTCAGTGCTGACACGTGTGTCATAGGTTCGCCATCACTGAATAGGGTGTCCCAAAAACATGTATACACACACTAACATCTGATACCTTACATAATTTTCACTTCTTTTCAGTTTTAACTGATTTGAAATAATGGATGAAGCCACACTAAGCTTTGCACAAAGAAAATTTACCCACTAGACTTTTTATGGGGATACACAAAAGATGGAGTTGATATTACAAAACCAGCAACAGTGGATGAATTGATAGCACACAAATACTGAACAAAATGAGTCTTGATATTTGCCATTCTTTGCTTAGCATTATTAGCAGTGCCTGAACTAGAATAATCATCAGTTTGAAAACAGGTGTTGACAAAAAAAAAGTATTCATTTCTGTAGATGCTTTTAAATTTTGAAAATAAACTGTATGTTTATAAACACTCACTTATAATCACTCAAAGTATGTATACATTTTTGGGACACCTTACACACATACACACACATATAGATGTATATATGTATGTATATGACATAATCTTGGGAAACTATTTGCAAAATAGAGACTGATCATTATCACAAGAAAAAGTATAATAGGCAGAAACCTCACTGAATTTCTTAAGAATAATTTGATCATTCAAAAGAACAAAATACCCTTATATTTAAGCAGGAAATAATAGAAATAGTCAGTCCAAACAATAAAAAGGAAGTTTGAAATTGTACCATCTATTTGTTGTAAGAAATAAAAATTCATTACATGGGAATCCTTATCTACACTAGTAAAAGAGAAATATGCAAATTGACTGTACCTCCATGATGCCCATCAGCCAATCAGGAGTGAGTATGCAAATTAACCCAACAAAGATGGCGAGTTAAGTTGCATGTGCGGAGCAGCCGGGCAGGGCGGGATGCCTGCTATGAGGAGGAGGGTGGGGGGCAGAGGGAGCTGCAGGAGCAGCACTCCAGCCGGGAGCGAAGCCAGGGGAAGGAAGGCCTATTCTTGCACGAATCTTCATGCAGCGGGCCTCTAGTATAAAATAACATCCAAAGGTTGTATCTGGCTGCTTTGAGATTTTCACTTTGTATTTGACTTTCAGTTGTTTAATAATGATGTGTCTGCACGTAGTTCACTTCTATGTATGTGGCTTGTGATTTGCTGAGTTACCTGTATCCGTCATTTAATGTCATCATTTTTTAAAATATATTTTTATTGATTTCAGAGAGGAAGGGAGAGGGAAAGATAGAAACATCAATGATGAGAGTGAATCATTGATTGGCTGCCTCCTGCACACCCCAGGGATCAAGCCCACAACCAGGACATGTGCCCTGACCTGAAATGGAACTGTGACTGTGGTTCATAGGTCAGTGCTCAACCACTGAGCCACACCAGCTGGGCTACTGTCATAATTTTTTAATGTTCACAGTCATTATCTTTTTCTTTCCTCTGCAACTTCAAATGTGCAAGTGGCATTTTCTCACAGATCACATTAGGCACCATTTATGTATTTATGTTCAATATTTTCCCTTTATTATTTACATTTACATACCCTTTAATTTATCATCATCAATTGGCTCTTCTTAAGCCCAAATTTACTTACCCTTTAATTTGTCATCAGCAATCAGCTCTTCTTAAGCCCATCCATTGAATTTTTTAATTAAGATATTTCACTTGTTTTTAAAAATAGTTCACAATTTTTGCTTAGACTTTCAACATAATAACTCATTATGGCCATCATTATGGTTTGTATATCCTTAAACATATTTACAGTAATTGCTTTAAAATGTTTGCCAATTTAAACAACGGGATCAACTCAGTGTCCATTTTTATACATTGCTTTTCTTTTAACTACAATTTAACATGTTCCTATGTTTTTGCAAGTCTAGTAATATTTTTCTTGGATGTTGGACTATTGTCTTGGTGTTAGAAAGCAAAAAATATTACTGGCTAATTACTTTGAACAGTTAGCACTTTTAATCTTACTTTTTAAAAACGTGGGTCTTTTCTTGTTTTGTCCTTCATCTGAAGATAACTTTTTAGTCCTGTTTTAGTATGAAATTGTGGCTTTCTGTAATTTCTATGGAAATCCTAAAGTGAATAAAACAAAAGTCAGATGCTATATTTTATCTCATTTGCATTTGACAGGAGCTGAGATAGCTGCTCAGCTTTTTCAAATATCCAGCTGTTGTTTTCCACTAAACTTCTTGGAGTTTTCCTGTGCTTTCAAAGGTCAGCCAAGGACTTCAGTAGAATTTATATGCTGATTTGGGGACTCTTCCCCCTGTGGTTCCTTCCTTCTCAGAATTTCCCCCTTCCATTTACATCTCCTCTCTTAGCCCCAGACTTGCCTCTGACACCTCAATTTGATAAAACAGCAGATTTCTACTTGAATTATAACTGCCTGGTGCCATATGAATTGGGAAATGCCTTCACAAAAAAAAGTCAAATAAATGTGGATCTGACTCAATGCAATTTAATTCTTTCGGGGGTTGAATCTATCATAATTTCAACCTGCTTTTGGTCATTTTAATGTGCCTTCAAATTGGTTTATATATTATTTTGTTATAGTAGTCATTTGCAGGAGAGTTATCCTTGATATATAATATATAAGGAACTCTATCTTTACCACAATCTAAACTTAATTTCCTTCATGACATTTACAAGCATCTCTTCATGGCCTTCCAGCCCTGAATGTCCTTTGAATTTGAGCCCAGGTTATTTTTGTCCCACTCATAGTTGAGCTTTTAGCCTTGACCTCAGAAGGATCCTCTTTTTTATATTCAATGAAATTTATTAGGCTATCTCTCGGCCCATATTACCACATATCAGTTTATTCATTTGCAAACATTTGTCACCTACTATGTACCAGCTATTAAAAAGATTATTGGGAATACAGCAGTGAACAAAACAACATAATTATATTGTAAAAGGAGACCCATTTTATAGTAAGAAGAGATAAAAAATGCAAATGATATTAGAAATACCATTACTAATATTTTCATATTTCTATTTTTCATATTTCTATTTCCTTTACTGCCATCACTTGATAAATATAACATAATGAATAGTAATTAACAATAGCAAGCCAGTCCCTTCTTTATGTTTCTCTAAAAGAGTTCTACTTTATCAATAACATTAAATACATCAATCAGTTGCTTCTGTGGCGTTGGTTTGTTTATTGAAGTTTGGGGTTTTTTTTGAGTAATATAGTTGTCTTCCACAGAAATTTTATTCAGATGATTTCTAGGAAAGTTATATCATATTTTATATTCTTCAATCCATACATGAATATTCATTGATGTTTCTTAAATAGAATTCCTATGCTTCACTCTATATTTTTATTTATTATTATTTTAAAAATATATTTGTATTGATTTCATAGAGGAAGGGAAAGGAAGAGAGAGATAAAAACATTAGTGATGAGAGAGAATCATTGATTGGCTGCCTCCTGCACCCCCCCCCCTGCCCCCCTAGGATCGAGCCTACAATCCAGGCATGTGCCCTTGACTAGAATCGAACCAGGGACCCTTCAGTCTGCAGGCCGGCGCTCTATCCACTAAGCCATACTGGCTAGGGCCACTTTATATTTTTAAAATATATTTTTTATTGATTTCAGAGATGAGAGAGAGAGAAACATCAGTGATGAGAGAGAATCATTGACCCACTGCCTCCTGCATGCCCCATACTGGGGATCCAGCCCACAATCCGGCCATCTAACCTGATCAGGAATCGAACTGTGACCAAGGCTCAACCACTGAACCATGACAGCCGGGCATATATTTTTTACTATGCACACACAAAAAAAGACAAACACACAAAAAAACTCTGCCTTTTTAGGAAAACAAATGAGATGGGTTTGTTCCATGTGTACAGCGAAGCAAAGTGGAATTTACGACCAAGCAGAAACCACTTCATCCAAAGTTACCAGCACTGGTGCATGAGATGGTCACAAAGCAGTTCCAAAAGAACGTCATAGGGAAATGCTCTATGGCTTTGGAACAGATGGTGTGTTTGAATGTGTGTGTGATATATTAGCACATTTTCCAACAGCTCAGCTTTCTTTGTGCTTCCTGTTGAAAGTTAGTATTGATATACACATGAAACGTAACAAGATCAAAATTAATGTTAAATAGTAATAGGAATACGGGGTCTTCTGAACTTTAAAATCACAAGTTCATAAAATATTAAAGCATGAGCAGAAACCAGTGTTTACAGTATTGATTTTCAAACTGTGATCAGTGGGTCTCCAGCATTCTCTTAGAGTGTCGCAAAGGCTAGTAGATTTGTGCGCAAGGTCAAGGGTGGGTGGGGGTAGGAGGTAGGCAGCGTGACTCAAAGGATGTTTGATGGACTATATTTTCTGTCCATCCAACGGGGCACAAACCCCAATCCCATACACACATAGACATGCCGACACATTTCATGCACCAGTTCTGATTTTATCCGTTTTATATAGTGGCATTCCATAAGAGATTACTTTTGAGAAAAACTTGCTTCTGTTAAGAAAATATTTTAACGCCAATGATTTAGTTCAAATCTGTCATTTAGCAGACAGAGATATTCAGAATCACAGAGGATGTGACATTCCCAGGATCATGCTGCTATTTAACGGTCACACTACACCTTCTAACACTGAAGGAAAGCTCACTCACGCAGGCTCCAACCAAATCACAAGAACGTTCTGGAGTACAGCGCATAGACCTCTGCATGAATAGGAAAGCTAAAGAGGAGCTGAAGGTGTTTATTTAAGAGCCATGTGCTGCCGGCAGTGTCAGAAATTGCTGTTGTTACCTGTTCAACTTCCACTAAATACTCACTTCATTGGGTCTAAATACTAATTCATCTACCCATTATAAAAAGATTAATCATATATATATATATATATATTTATGTATATATATATATATGTGTATATATATATATATATATATATATATATATATAAATACACACACACCATGTGCAGATGCTGAGGACATGTGAGAGAATAAAATTGGCATAGTCTCTATCTTTATAGCTCTTGCATTTTATTAATAAACTAGAGGCCTGATGCACAAAATTCGGCCCCCGCCTACTGCTACCATGGCCGGGGGCCTCTGCCGCCTCTGCCACAGCCCCCGCCGCTGCGGCTTTGTCCGGAAGGAAGGACGTCCTGGACGAAGAATGTCCGGTCTAATTAGCATATTATGCTTTTATTATTATAGATTGATAAATAAAAATAAATGTATATGTACTTTAGGGCATAAAACTTTTGTATTGTAACTTGAACAATAATATAAAAATAGCTACTGTTTATTGAAAGCTAGGGGCTCTGTCAGTGTACATATATATCTTACCGTTCTATAAAGTAGTTATTATTATTCCCATTTTGCAGGTGAAGATGTTGGTGCACATGGAAGTTAAAAAATGTATCCAAGTTCATTATATCCAGGAGCAAAATTCAAGTTTTCCCAGTTCTAAACTCTCAGATGGGTGTAAGACATTTTGTCTTTAAGAATCCCTAATAAAAAGTCTATCTAAGGGGCCCTAGCTGGTTTGGCTCAGTGGATAGAGTGTCGGCCTGCGGACCAAAGGGTCCTGGGTCTGATTCCAGTCAAGGGCACGTATCTAAGTTATAGGCTCCAACCGGGCCCAGGACCTGGTCGGGGCTCGTGCAGGAGGCAGCCAGTCGATGTGTCTCTCTGTCTTTTCCTCTCTCTTCCACTCTCCCTAAAAAGTCAATGGAAAAATATCCTCAGGTGAGGGTTAACAGAGAGAGAGAGAGAGAGAGAGAGAGAGAGAGAGAGAGAGAGAGAGAGAGAGAGAGAAAATTCTATATAAGGGATACATTTTGTAAAAAACCACCATATGAATGTTAGAAATATATAATATTTTACCTAATTTATATTTCTACCAACAAATTATGCCTTAAAAAGAAAAGTTCTGATTAATAATTAAATGTCTCTCCAATATGTCAAAATGTGTAATATATGTAAATCTATAGTGAACCAAGCCCTTAACTTCAACTTTTTGAAATTAAATATTAATACAAAAGCTTTGCTCTACAAGTGCATTTAATCCTCTGGAGGTGTACACATTTGCAAGCTGTGGCTAAATCATGGCCGTTTGAACACACTAGCACTGTTATTTCCCTTTGGCATCCATTCTTGGTGTTCAGTATTCTTAACAGGAAACAATTATGGATGGATTAGTTAAACATACATATATCCCAGGCATGTAAAATCACTTCTATTTATGTAGAGGCAAAGACTCTAGTAAGCAACTAGGAAGAAGAAAAAAATATATTTAAGGTCTAATGAGATTTTTTAGATGCCGTTTTATTAACTGTGATCTGAGAACAGCTTAATCTAATGTTAAGGTTACGATGCCACTAATCTTGCCTCTAATTTTTTAAAATTTTGTTTTCATAAAGAAAAAATTATGGAATTGTGATTATTTCCATAATTAATATTTTGTTCATTGATACAAATTGATATCCTCTTGTTCGGTGTCTGCGACTTGCTGGGTATTAATCACGTTCTGTTTCAATGATTAGTGACTGGGTATACTCTTTTTCTTGACATTAAAAATGTCAATTAAATTCAATATATGTGGTGCTGACAGTGCCAATAATTATTCTTAAATGACGTCTATATGAATGGCTTTGACCAAGCTCATGTATGTGCAGGTAATGACAGCATTGTAAGATGCCATAAACTATATTTTGGCAGATGGAGTTCAGATATGCTAAAAAGAGGAGGGGAGAAATAAACTATTGTTTGCCACTACACATTTTTATTATGTTTATACAGGATTGGAAGTGGTGTTTGCTGTGTCATTTTAGTAAAGTGTCTTCCTATAATTAAATATTTTACCTACTTGAACATACGAGCATTGGTAAGAGGCACCATTTTCTTTTGTGTCATTTTGCAACTAAAAAAGACAGGAAAAAATCATTAAGCGTGTGCTTGTGGCATTGGTTAACAGAATTATGTATCTAATAAAGTTCTAAACTGTAGGTCTTAAAGCTTACTTCTTAAACCAAATATGTGTGTTTGAATAGCTGACAAATTTTGATAATTCAAATTCTGACTCAGTAATTCTGAGATAAGGCCGAAGATTCTGCCTTGCAAGTAAGTCCTCAGGTTTCCCCCGCTCTGCTGGTCTGCACTCCTCGCCGTGTGCAAAGAGCAAAGCAGTACCTAGAACACTTACTTTCCCTCGCCGAACCTGAAATCTCTCCTCTCCTCTACACGTTTGACTCTTCTAGTCAAATTTTTCCTTTTGTTGTGGGTTAAATTATGTCCCCCCCAAAAAGACATGCTGCTGCCCTAACTCCTGGTACCTGAGAATGGGGTCGTATATGGAAATAGGGTCCTTGCAGATGTTATTAAGGCAAAATGAGGGTATTAGGTTGTACCCTGGGCCATATGATTGGTGCCCTTACAAGATGAGGGAAATATGGACACAGAAACTCACGTGGGAGTACATGGAGAATTCACAGGGGAATACCACGTGAAGACGGATGCAGAGACGAGTGATGCATCTACACACCAAGCAATGCCAAGGACTGTTGGGGGTCCCCAGAAGCTGGGAGAGAGGCATGGGACAGAGTCTCTGCCAGAGCTTTTAGAGGAAACCACCCCTGCTGACACCTTGATTTTGGATTTCTAGCTTTCAGAACTGTGAGAAAATACATGTCTATGGTTTTAAACCCTCGAATTCTGAGATACTTAGTTCCCACGGCCCTAGGAAACTAATAGAGTCACCCTTCTGTATCTGCAGGGGATTAGTTCCAGGTTCCCTGCCGATACCCAAATCCTAAGGATGCCGAAGTCCCTTCTACAAAGGCTGAGCAAAATATATACAGTCGGCCCTCCACATCAATGGGTTCCCAACTGTGTATCAAAATTACTGTTTTCAATCTGATACATAAATTTTGCAGATACATAAAATCTGCAGTTTAATCTGATGCAGAACTTACAGATAATGGAGGGCCTATGGTACACAGTTATATGCTTTAATGTCTAGTTGCTATGGTTTTTAGCATAATACTTATCCATCAGAGGATAAAAGTAAGTGAAAAAAAATCTTTCTTTTCTTTGCAAACAGTAAAGAGATTAAAAATAATTTGTTTCTTCTCAGCACCCCCTCCAAAAGTTTTATCATCAGTGAATCATTGATTACCTAAGATGTCAAGAATGTTTAACTTCCTTGTGAACATCAAGCATGAGAAGTCTTTGATTGTTTTTATTTCTTCTGACATGCAGTTTGCTTAGTGCATTTTCTACCTGATTACCCGCTTTGCGTGGAAGATAGAAAAAAACGACCCAAAACTGCCTGGGGGCTCCAGAACTGCTAATGCAGTTAAGCTTCTGAGAAACAGGGCCCTCAGACTAATTTTTCTCAGATTCCCAAGTGATGAAACTACTTAGTAGAATTTTTCCCTTTTTTGGAAATGAGTCACAATGGATGTCAACTCCCTGACCCTCTTTATTCCTATTCTATGCTGCTCTTCCCTGGAGCTCTTCACTAGATATAGCTAGGCAAAGCAGGGTGAGATCATTTCCCTCTGTCAATTGTATGAGAGAAAATTATTGTCCACTTTTTTTTTTTTTTTTTTTTTTTTTTTTTTTTTTTTTAGAGAAAGGAGGCATTTGGTGGAATTAAATAAGGAATCCGAGGTAATACATAGCATTTAAAGTATTTCCCTTTGTTATTCAAAGAACAGTGCAGGATGGGGAAATGATAACACATTTTCATAACTTAAATACAGATGAGTAATTGCAGCATTGCAACTCATATTTGGTGTTCTCGTTGTTTTGGTAAAGTATCTATCTATCTCTACTAATTACCGTATCTGATTAAATATGTTAGCACTGGTAAGAAACATCATTTTGTTTCAGGTGTCACTTTGCAGCAAGGAAAAAAGAACCAAAGGAAAAATCATAAATGGTGTGCCCATGGGAATAGATGATGCCAAGAAAGAACAAGAAACTAAGTTAATTTCTAGAGAATGAGTCCTACCGCTCTTTAATGAATATATTTAACTTGAAGAATTTCCTCCTGGACTTTCCTGCAATGAATAGTGGCATAGAAGTCTGTGCTGTGGATTCCGTGCTGTATCCTTTCAGGATGGAGACACTCATTCCCCAGGTGATGGGAAACATGGCTCGCTGAGGGTCTCAGCTGAGTCCCTTTGATGAATCCATGGCCACACCCCCTCTGGGGATGGTTGGAGAGGCAGCCTGTATCCAATGGCTATTTGATGCAGGGTATCAAGGCTCAAGCTCTGTGCCTCCAGGTAAGACAACTCTCAAGGCCACCCCAGCTCCACAGCTCCCAGGGGATTGGCCAAGACCTTTGCTATGATTACATCATAGTTCAATACTAGTATCTCATATCCTGTCTTCTTTCATTAACTGCTGTTGATCCTAGGGATGCTTCCCCACAATCTCAGAATCTCTGTTGGTTTCTCAGCTAACCAGACTTACAATAGTTTATAAATTCAAGAAACATAAGACATAGTGAAGGCTACTGAATGGTGATAGTGAATACTGTTACTGAGAGTGAATACTGATCGAGAAGGCTACTGACACTAGATCTAGTATATATGTTAGGTAAAATTACGATCAAGTTCTAATCCCTGGCACCTGTGACAATGTTACCTTACATGTCAGGAATGACTTTGGAGATGTGATTAAGTTTAGGATCTCAAGATGGGGAAATTACACTGGATTATCCAGATGGGCCCAATGTAATCTCAAGGGACTTTAAAGCTGTAGAAAGGAGCCCGGCCAGTGTGGCTCAGTTGGTTGAGCATCATCCTATCACCAAGAGGTCACTGGTTGGATTCCTGGTCAGGGCACATGCCCAGGTTACAGGCTTGATCCCCAGTAGGGGTCATGCAGCTGGCAGCTGATCAATGTTACTCTCTCATCGATGTTTCTATCTCTCTCTCTCCCTCTCCCTAAGAAATCAATAAAAAACATTTTTTTAAAAAACTGGAGAAAGGAGACAAAAGAAAGTAGAGAAAGATATATGACACTGGAAAACAAGGTCAGAATGATATGAGAAGGACTCAACCCACTGCTGCTGGCTTTGAAGATAAAGAAAGGGCCACTGCCAAGGAATGCTGATAGCCTCTGGAAACTGGAGGCTCAGAGAAAGGAATTCTCCCCAAGAGACTCCAGAAAGAAATGAATCTCTGTTGACACTTTCATCATAGGACTTGTAACCTAAAGAACTGGAAGATAGTAAATAGGTGTTGTTTTCAGCCACCAAGTTTGTGGTATTTTGTTACAGCAGCAATAGAAAAGTAAATTTCCTGTGCATGTTCAATGGTGCGAGCTGTATAGTGAAATCAGTGTCATCGTTTTATGACAATTAACACTGGATACCATGGTCTGGCTGAGGTACTGAACTTGGTCTGCTCAGTTCTTCACTGCCTGCCCAATTCTGGTGATCACATTGCATTCTCACCCCTTCATGCTTATAGTTGGTCAACAGCAAGCTGGACCACAACTGGATGTGTCTTGACGCATAGCCACAGGGTCAGAACACCATAGTTTCAGGATGACAATGTCAGGTGGCTTCATAGGATAATCCTTGCAGTTCTTTAGATCTAGGTCCAAATCCCAGCATCATAATTTACTAGCTGTGTAGCCAAATCAATCACCCAACTTCTCTGAGCCTCCTTTCCTCATCTATCAAATTGGGGTAATACATAACTTACAGAGTGGTTATGAATATTAAATTACATCATGTTCTTACACAGTGTCTGGCACAGAACAGGCCCTTAATAAACATATGCTATTTTTATTATTGCAACATAGTTCAACCTTTCATTCTCTCAACATATATTTTGTGATCCCCTACTGTATGCTAAGAATTGCTTTCCCAAGGTGTTTAATCATCACACAAAGATATAACTGAAATAGATTTTTCAGGATTAGAGAATTGCAGATCACAGACACAATACCTATTACTGTACCCAGAAGTAAATATACGTATATGTGATGGTTAATAAATGAATTAATTCATTAACAAATGGCTTTGATCATTATAGTTCAGTGTGGAGTGATTTCATGTTATCTATTAGCAGCCATATGAAAATAGCTTAACCAGCCCAAAACACATAAACTACGCACAAAGAATCTGAAGAATACAACATTTTCCCTAGAGTCCTTGAAAAAAAAAAAGTGATTTAATAGACTTCATCTAAAATGGAGGGGAAAACTTCAGAGCATTTGAGGTTACGACCGAATATGTATTTTTACCCTTAGGTTATTTGACTAGAACAGCATATGCACATTCAGTATTTCATTAAAAAGCACATTCCTGCCCAGAGACATAACAGATACATTTGCAGTGAAAGAATTTTATTTGTTTTCCTATCGCCTACTCTGCCAGAACCACATGGAAAAAGACCAAAGGGTTTATTACATTTATAAATCCATTCACCTAGCTTTGAAAGGCTTTTCTCTAAATACCCATTAAAGTGATTTTATTACCTTCAGTTCGTGTTGAAATGTTTAGACTTAAAGTCATCAAAGAAATAATTAGCAAAATGTAAGACAAATATGAGTATAACTATATAGACTCAATAAATCAAATGCAAACAAATGCCTTCTATGAATCAAAATATAAAAACTATTTTGTGAAACCTAAAGGGTCATTATAGGGGTGAATAAGTATAGTGTTTGAGTATAAATAAACCTTTACACATTTATTTATTTCTTTTACAAAGAGAAGGTCTAGTGAAATCAAACACACGAGAGGAGAGAAAGAATAATAGGAAATGCTTGCTGTAATGGGCCTGTATTATGCTGGTTAAAGTCTCTATTCTCAGTGGAGAATGATGCCATCAATGGATCTAGACAAGGCTAAAATAATTCTTTCAGTATTTTAGTGGATTCCAAAACCAATTCCACAACTTATACCATTAAAACTAATGTGAAATTATTTATGAAATTACTAAGAGAGCTAAATTAGCCTTCAAAATAGGTTAGTAGAAACTTTTCATTTTGTAGAAAAGGAAATTAAGGTCTGAAGAGATGTACTACAATCCAATTTATGAGTCATCCCAAATCAGATTTAGTTTTGAATTTTGTTTTTGACCCCTAGTGTGTTATTCAGTTTTATCACCACCTCACTTAACAGGTTTAGTTTGAAATGACTTTTGATTATTTTCCAAGATCTAGTCTACATTCAAATGAGATTTGCTTCTAAAGTTTTTCCAGAAATATGCCCCAAGGCTTTGAAAATAATTCTAAGTAAGAGCAACAGAATGTCTCCAAGGCAAATTAGTATTGTCTAGAGCAGCACTGTCCAATAAAAATATTTTCTAATACATTGAAAAAAGGTTAAAGGAACAGATGAATAAATTTTAGTAATATTTAACTCTTCATATCAAACATATAATTATTTCAACAGGAAATAACTGATAGCGTTAGTAATTACATATTTCATATTTTTAATGCTTACCCTTCAAAATCAGTGTGAGTTTCACATTTACAGCACATCTCAGTTTGAACTTGACATAGTATTTCAAGTGCTCAATAGCCAATTGTGGGATGTGGCTAACATTGGACAATATTAATCTAGAGTGACAATCATTCAAATTCTGCATTGAAATTAAACTTCTTGAGTTTAATTATAAGCATGAATAATTGTTGAATAAATATTCAATTGGCAATTGGGGATACCCTGAATATTAGAAACTACTCTGTTCTCCTATTCTGGAATTCATGTCACATGGATCCTTTATGTCTTTTCTCTTCTACCCCACCCCCCCCTTTTTAATTTATCTCTTTCCCCATTTATGCTGTGTTCTGGGAGATTTCCTATAACTGCCCTTCTAATTCATTGGCTTGATTTTCCATAGGGTCTTATCAATTTTTCAAGATTTCCATTGTACATTTAAATTTGATAATTTTGTTTTTCATTGGAGGCACTATTTCTTAATCTCAGACTATTATCCTTGGTAGATTTATTTTACCTTTAAGTCACCCAGATACCACAGGTTGTATATTATTAATTTTCTCCATTCTTTGGATGTATGTCATTTGATTACTCGGAATAAGTTTCCCTTTTTTTGTACTATGTAAATTTGTATAAGTAGTATATTGGTAATTTATTTCAAAGTACAGTGGCCAAAAGTGTTGGGTTAATTAACTTTTAGTTCCACCCGAGGCACATGTTTGAAGCCACTAAGTACATGGCTTTATCAGTAAGGGGTTAAAATAACATAATTAAATGTACACCAGAAGGAACATCACCTTAAAGCTTGTTGGAAATTAGTTTGGTGAATTTTAGTGACACCCAAGATATGTGGTTCACATGGCAACACATTTCTGGTGAACAATATGTAATTATCTAGTTCAGCCCAGGTGCTGAAACCTTTGGAGTAACACATGATATCCGAAGTCTACATGGCCCAGAGTCTGTGTAACAAAGAGGACTGTGCAGACAAACTCAACTATAAACTAGGCTGATCCTACTGTCAGGTGTGTTTGTATTCAACTTTGAGTGAATTTCTCAGGCAAGATCCTCTTTGGTGTACCTGAAGCCAGAGAATGCATTCACCCCCAAGTGTGCAAGAGCCTGCATAACTGTGTTTGTATCTTCCTGCTAATAAATGTGGTTCATGTGGCAGATTTAGTCTAAACTTACTTTTCATTTTCACAGACCACCTGACAACCCGACGCCATAGAGTACCCACACAACGCAGATCTCCAGCGGCTACCAATAATTGAACAGCCAGTTGGATCAGGTCAGTTTAAAATGACAGGTTCAATCTTTTTTCTCCATTCATTTCTTAATCCTCACAAAGAACAGTCTGCAATTCTGTTACTGTCATGTAAGTACCTGTTAGATGTTACCTGGCTTTCTGTTAAAAAATAGGTCTTAGGAAAATTTGTCCTTTCTCTAGTTTTGGTGGTTTGTTTTGCTTGTGAGTCATAGAGAGGGAGTACCTAGTTTGAACAGTTGAGAAGTAAGAGAAATAGTTGTGATGGCAGACTGAAGAACCTCATCTTCTCTGGCTGGTGTACCTGCCTAATGTCCAGGTAATGTCCCTGAGGCAGATAGGCATGCCTCTTCCAGGCCTGGGCAATCCCCACAATCTTAGGTGGGGTCAAGATTGTCTGACTCCATGGCATCCTGTAATAATTGCTCACCGTTTCTGTCTCTAACTATTTTCTTCTACCTGTCTGAGTCATCTCTGATGTAGTCATGGCTGCTTGGACTTCTAAGAAATTATGGGCTAGAGAGGGACAAGTAGGTTTGAAGACTCTTAAGGGTTTTCATTGATCATATGGTAATTTCCATTCCATGAGGAAAAGGCAAGAAAAGATTTTTAAAGCATTGATATTGCAACATACTCTCCGGTGTCATTTCAATGTTGTTCTTCCTATCACACTACAATCCAACTAAATTCCCTTTTAAAAGGGGTCAAAGCTGTACAATTCTTTTGCTATCTTGTCCTTCTGTAGTTTCTATTATTGGCCTTTACATACAGCATTATATTTGAGATAGTTCAGGATTATAGCAATTCAACAGATCCCAGGGGATGGGTTCCTGCAGAGAGCTATAAATAAAACACAGAGAAGCATTGATCAGACCATCAAACCTCAGAGGGAAGGTAGGGAAGGATGAGGGCAAGGGGGAGAGATCAACCAAAGGACTTGTATGCTTGCATATAAGCATAACCAATGGACACAGACACCAGGGGGGGACACAGACACCAGGAGAGCATGAGGGGGGGTGGATGGTAAGGGCAGATATAAGGACACATATGTAATACTTTAATCAGCAAAGAAAATAAATAAATAAAACATCTGTACCTCTACTCCTGCTACCTCCTGAGGTCTAACTGAGATAGCAAAAACATTCTAAACTGTTTACTAGTGTCCGATAAAGAAAAGTCATTATACCAATTTAGGACCATTCACAGCAAATAGTCATCTTAAAAACATAATAAAAGATTAAATCAGTCCTTTCTTTAAAAAAAAAAAAAGGTTTATAATTTGTATTTCATTTACATACTAGCATTTACTAATCCATACCAATGATATTTTAATAGTAAGCATCCTTATTATTAACTAGTGACCCAGTGCATGAAATTCATGCACATTAAAAGGGGATTAACTAGAGGAAATAATTTAATATTGCTATTTGCCCTTTCTCTATAATAGAAGTGTCAGAGATGAAAGAAAATTAGTAAAATGTATATGAAAATCTTCCTCCTGTCAGAGTCTGGGACACATCACGGGACCCAGAGTCAAGTCCCCGCCCACCCACATGCACCTCAAAATCTTGTGAGACCCAGACCCGGCCGCCTCCCCCTCCCATTGGGGTAGATCCAGACCCAGCCAGTCCCACCCCTTGTCAAGCTCTGCCAGGCAGGGGACATAGCCTCAGGTCCCCTGGCCCAGCGCCAGGACGGGGGGCATGGCCTGAGGTCCCCCAGCCCAGACTGGGGTGGAGGGGCATGCCTTGAGGTCCTCCATCAAGCACGGCCCGGTGGGGGACATGGCCTGAGATCCCCTGTCAAGCCCAGCTGGGTGGGGGGGCATGGCCTGAGGTTCCCCCATCAAGCCCCACCAGGCAGGGGGGCACAGCCTCAGGTCCCCCGGGCCAGCACCGGGAGGGGGGCGCAGCCTCAGGTCCCCCATCAAGCCCCACTGGGCAGGGACGTGGCCTGAGGTCCCCTATCAAGCCCTGCTGGGCAGGGGGTGCAGTCTGAGGTTCCCCGGCCTGGTGCCAGGGTGAGGGGCATGGCCTGAAGTCCCCTGTCAAGCCCCACCTGGTGGGGAGCTCGAACTGAGGTCCCCCGGCCTGACGCTGGGGCGGGGGGAGCAGCCTGAGGTCCCCTAGCCCAGCACCAGGAAGGGAAGTACACCTTGAGGTTCCCCCATCAAGCCCCGTTGGGTGGGGGCTGTGGCCTCAGGTCCCCTGGTCTGGCACTAGGGTGGGGGGCTCGGCCTGAGGTCCCCTGCTGGTTGGGGGGCATGGCCTGAGGTCCCCTGTCAAGCCCTGCTGTGTGGGGGATGCAGCCTAAGGTCCCCTGTCAAGCCCCACGGTGGTGGGGAAGGGTGTAGCCTCAGGTCCCTGCTGATTGCTCGTTAAGGCTCCTTATGGGAACTTGGCCTCAGCTGTGGGTGCAGACATCTTTGTGACAGAGTGATGGTCAATTAGCATATTCCCTCTTTATTAGATAGGATTTTATATTCATAATTTCAGGCCTTCAAAGATTTAACTAATGGCCTTCTAAGTTTTAAAATATGATATTTATTCTTTCATTTCATATAATCAGTGACTGAGGACATAGGAAGGGGGAAAGTTCAATGTTAAATGGAATTAAAATCCTAACTTGAAAACCACACATCAATTCCAACTTCAAACTTTTTCATCAATTCCAACTTCAAATATTTGTTGTATGTTGATTTTACTTCTTCCTTTCTCTGCCCTGAAAGAAAAGCTGGACATGTTTTAATATTATGAAGCCTAGGATTCACTCTTTCAATTGACTTTCAGAAAATGCCTGCATAGCCTCACTGTATGCACAACATATAGTATTCTTTCAAGGCATTGCTCTTTTGAAAGGCATGCATTTAATAATATGTAAACTGATTGTGTACATAATGACTAAAAGACTCAACTCAGAAAGGAACTGATGTCATCTTCTCATGTCTATCATTTCATTTGTAAAAAGCTTGAAATGTGTACTCCCGGTGCATGAAACCCAGCTTGACACCTAATCTTTTATTTACTCAACACAGAGTTTCCTATTTTTGGATCTTTAGATTCTAATAGGATCAAACTGCTTTCCCACGTCATGATCTTGTAACGAGGATGCTGCATAATTGGAGGAGTAATTGATTGAAAAGAACTGCAAGTCTCTGAAAGTATGCAAAAAATATCCTGGAACCATCAACCCTAAATGACTCCAAAAATCATACTTTACGTTCTAAAAAACAAAACAACAACAAAAAAACCATGATGCTATTTTTTTTTTTTGCTCAAAATATTTTAAAGTGTCATTTTTAAGGCCCAATGACAGATGAAATGTTTGAAATCTATTTGGGAGGATTGTAGCAACAGAAGCAAAAGTTTGTAGTTCAGGTAGAATGAACATGGATGTCAAAAAAGGCATCTGTCAGGAGGAAAATTCTGCAGCCTGATAGTTCTCACTTCCAATTACAGCCATAGCAACAACATTAAAAAGTGCTGCAGTGACAGCCAAGTGCTGTACTCAGCTGACAGTGTTTCTTGTGTTGCTTTCTCTTTTAGAAAATGTGTGCTTCCAGGAGCTATGTATTGTGCAAAAGTCATGCATTTTTGCATATGGATTTCCCCTCATCTGTTAATATATGTAATGAGCTAATTTCTCATTGAGTCTTTTTCGTACAAGACAGGACTCTGAACATTCAAAATCAAGCATCTAGCTGTTACATTTTTAATAATTTCAGAGCAAGCTTGAAATATGGAAACTATTGCTAAAACTACCTGCAGGGTAATGAATCTTAATAGAGTTAAAAATAATGTGGAAATAGGTCAATAAATCTCATTAATATTTCTAACCTAGCAAACCAAAGGAATATTCATTAAGATAACATTCAGCAGAAGATGAATTTTCCCTTCAGTCTAAGTATGTATTTACTCTGGAACTGTAGGCATATACAGTATATGAACTTATTTTGTTTGCAGCTATATATGCCAATGTACTCAAACCCAGTGACCAGTAAACTTCCCTGAAATGATTTTTAGCTTTAATTTTAGGTCAAAGGGATAAATATAAATAAAAAGAAACAAATTCACATAAAAACTCTATATAATAAAAGCCTGATATGCTAAGTGTCCAGTCATCTGGTCAGCCATTCAACCAATCAAAGCATAATATGCTAATGATATGCTAAGGCCACTCAACTGCTCTCTATGACGTACACTGACCACCATGGGGCAGACAGTCGACCAGTCAACCAGTCACTATGACATGCACTGACCACCAGGGGGCAGATGCTCTGACTGGTAAGTTAGCTTGCTGCCAGGGTCTGGCTGATCAGGACTGAGTGAGATGGGCCGGATATGCCCTGGAGCCCTCCCGTGGTCCCTCCCTGGCTGACCAACCTCCCGTGTCCCTCCCAAGCCCCGATCGTGCACCGGTGGGGTCCCTCTGCCTGGACTGTGCCCTCTCACAATCCGGACTGAGGGACACCCCCCACCCCCCGAGTGCACAAATTTCGTGCACCAGGCCTCTAGTTATTTAATAAAATAGTTACACGCTTTTAGAGGTGAAATGAAAGTTTAACTATGTCTTTCTTGCATTTTCTTCATCCACACATATGAAGTGTTAAACCATGAGAGTGACTGTAAAACTACCATAGTGACACTGTGAAGTCCTTAATTTGTTAAGAAATGTTATGTTCAACATTCCTTTTCTCTTACAATAATAAGAAAACAATATCTGATAGATAATCTTAATCACAAGGTTTGAAACCAAAGGGTAGAATATAATTAATCAGCAAAGTTAAACTAAGCACTCTACTTGATTGAGGTTTAAAATAGTGCTGAACTTTGAGACTTATTATCATCAAGGCTTTTAAAATATACACACACACACACACACACACACACACACACACATATATATATATATATATATATATATATATATATATATATGTATATGTATATATACACACACACACACATATATATACACACACACACACACACACACACACACACACACACTAGAGGCCCAGTGCACAAAATCCATGCATGGTGGTGGTCGGGGGGTTGTCCCTCAGCCTGGCCTGCACCCTCTCTCAATCTGGGACTGCTGGTTCCTAACTGCTCGCCTGCCTGCCTGCCTGCCTGATCGCCCCTAACCACCTCTGCCTCAGTCCCCACTTCCACAGCTTCATCCAGAATGATGTCCAGAAGGTCATTCGGCTGTCCAGTCTAATTAGCATATTACGCTTTTATTATTATAGATATATATATCGGTTTCAGAGAGGAAGTGAGAGGGAGAGATAGAAATATCAATGATGAGAGAGTATCATTGATCAGCTGTCTCCTGCACACTCCACATTGGGAATTGAGCCCACAACCCAGGCATGTGCACTGACCAGGAATCGAACCATGACTTCCTAGTTCATAGGGCGACACTCAAACCACTGAGCCATGCCAGTTGGGCAAAGTTTATTTATTTATTTTTAATTGCAAAAGGTAACTATGTATTTGAAAATGTGAAAATTTTTTTGACTAAAATCACATGAAAGATAAACACGTGGACTCATAGCTGATGGATAACAATAAAATACTTTTATATTAACCTTTTCTATTTTATCTAGATCATCTATTTGAGAAAAAGCTTTTGAAAAGCTATAAAATAAGGAATAAAGGATCCCTTTCCAAAAGGTACATTACTAAAGATTTAGAAATGTGGCCCTGAGGATTAGAAACAATTTACTTAAGGAGAAGATTATACAGTGATTAAACCACACTACTACTGCAAATTATATCCAGGATTTTACAGAGGGATTCTATTTAATTCCTTAAATACTGCATTGTTAAAGCTTGGTTTATGATGCTACCAAAGAGATTATACTATTAAAAAGATTGGATGAAATCCTTCTGCTAGTAGGAAGGGATCACATTGATGTTTTAAAGGATAGTTGGATTGTTAAGTATTACTAAGTAGAGGCCTGTACATGAAATGTGTGCATGGGTAGGGTCCCTAGGCCTGGCCAGCTATTAGGGCCAATCGGGGCCTTCCTTCCCCCAGCTGCTGGCCAGGGCCTTTCTTCATTTCGTGCCACCCCCTGGTGGTCAGCGCATGTCATAGTGAGTGGTAGAACTTCCAGTTGGTCAAACTCCTGAGGGAACAATTTACATATTGGCCTTTTATTATATAGGATGTCAACAGTAAATGGAGTAAGTAAAGGAATATATTTATCTGTATAATCGGAAAAATGTTTTGTTTTAAATTTTCAAGTTATGGAAATTAGAGACACACACAAAACACATACTCAATTACATATATCCTCTTATTAACTTATTCACAGGGCCCAGTTAAATGATGTCTGAAAATTAGCACTGCTCTTGTGTTAATAACTCAGCAGTTCAGAATTTTAATCCTAACACAGAGAGGATCATTTCTGGAGAAACAGACTAATTTTGTTAAAACTTTTTGTAGTTCCAATTTTTGGTAAGCCACTAAGAGAGAATTTGGACCCTTTAGTTATTCAGCTTGAAGAAATCCAAACCTTTTTTAAAAAACTAAATGATTTTATCCCAGAAACCATTCTAAACAAGTTGTGGCCTTTATAACCGAGACTCCTTACATCAGTGAAAATAAGCAAAGTACAAGAAATATACTTGAAAATTAGGACCTTATAAAGAGAACAAAGCTGTATTTAGTCTATTGCAGTAGCTTATCAAACCAATCAACATGTGACACATGAAAGCGTTTTTGTTGTAAAATTTTCAAATAATACAAAGCTTAATATTCCATAAGGAAAACATTCAACCAAATCTGTATCTTCTCGTGCCTTAGAATTCTCAATTGGAAAATAATCTCTATAATTGTAGGCTTGATCTTAACATAAATATACAATATATATTCATCTATCTCCAAAATGCAATTTTAAAAAAAGAATGCTTTGACACTTTGAAATAGTAGGATGTAAAAAAAAATTACAGGAATTCCCACACATGCCAGAGATGGAACTCTGGTTTGTCATCACATGCCATAGATTTGGAAAACTTTCTGATAAGAATATGAATGTCAAGGTAATAGGCTACTTATTTTCATTCCCATGCTGATTGATAAAAGGGCATGAGCTGAGTCATATTTATCAAGTGACACAGATCGTTTTTTTACTTTCCATTTCTCCAGTCTAGCAACTAGAGCTTGGTAGTAGGTGCTTTAAAAATAAATTACATTTTTTACAAAAAAGGTATAAAGAGTATCTACTTCTCATTCATCTAGAGGATAAGACTATATAATATAAAAGAGCCAGAGGCATCCTCTTTTCCCAAGATCACGGTGATGATACTTTGCTAAGAGGAGAAGCTATTACTTACCTTACCCTGGTTTGTATTTCAGACTATTCTTTATGTTCCTTATGACACTTCAAATCCAATAAAACCACCCTTGTGAGGAGGTGTAGAAATGTACTCGAGTGTGGTTATTATAGCTGACCCCATTATCACAATGTATGCCTGTCTTTAGCTGTAATACTATTCATGGGAAAATGAATGCTTTGCTTACCTTTAGTATCTTCATATCATCAGATGACTCTCAGGTCACTCTAGCTAACTCTACTTTTTCTTTTACACCAAGTGTTGGATTGTCCAATGGACATTTGTATACCAGACAAATATTGATTGTATATTCCATACAACCAACAGTGTACTATATTCAATATATTCTAAAGTAAATACTCCTCCCTCTTTGCTATCTCACACCTAATATTCTTTCAGTATACTTTTTTTGTTTTATTGTTGACATTATTACAGATGTCGCCCCTCTACCCACCTCCACCCAGCCCTTCCCCTACCCCGACTTCACCATGGCTATGCATATATGTTCTTTGACTAATCTCTTCACCTTTCTTTATCCAGTCCCCCCTTCCCCCACCTCTGACATTTGTTACTCTGTTCCATGTATCCATGCCTCTAGTTCTATTTTGTTGGTCAGTTTACTCTGTTCATTAGATTCCATATATTAGTGAGATCATATGGTATTTGTCTTTCTCTGACTGGCTTATTTCACTTAGCATAATCATCAGAGTATATTGTTTTTAGCAGTTACAAGATACTTATAAAGAAAGTAATTGACCATCTAGTATCTCTTTCTCCTTCTTGTGTAGCAACTCAACTCAAAATGCATTCAGTGGAGAAGTGTTCAGATAAAATACAACTCTTCCCAGCCATCATTGCCTCTAGGTGTGACCATGTTACTAAGCTCTGGCAAAGAGACCTACGTGGCTGTTGATAGCTGGGGATTCTGTGGGCATTTCAAAAGGGAGAGAAAAGGCTGGGCTGTGCTCATTTTGTCCCTTTTGCTCCATGTCTGATATGAAAATGATACTTGAGCTCCAGTAATCAGCTTGAATGATGCAAATTCTAATGAAGAAGAAAAACAGATGGTGCAGCAGCAGATGGAAGGAGCCTGGGTCTCTGCTAACACTGTGTTGCTATCGTCTAGGCCTAGAAAGCCAACCTTCACAGTTGGCTCGTCAACGAGAGAAACAAACTGCTTCTTATTTTAACCACCGATATTTCTGGTATCGGTTACCAGCAGTAGAAGGCAATTTCTTACACAGTACAATACACAGAGTCCCTAAGAGTCCCTCTAGAAGTTCTCTCTCCTTTGTAATCCACCCCAGGAGCTAATTAATCACCAAGTCCTGTCAGTTTAATTTCTTAAATTGGTTTCAAATTTTTTTGCTTTTTCTCCATCTTCACTTTCATTGCTTTAGTTCAAACATTCCTCATCTGTCACCACACTGTTGAGGCAGACTCTAATTTGTGTGCTATCGGTCTCACTTCCCTAAGATACATCATCACACTGCCGCCAGAGTGTTCTTTCTGAAATCATTATCTGATCCTAATCCTCTCTTCTCCCCATCAAGTTCACATACCTTCAGTGCCTAATTTTCAACCACGTGATATATTTTTTTTTTTTTAGTGTGCCAAAAGATAGGAATTTTGAGTATTGGCCTTATCTTTGGTTTTATGCTCTAGAAATATCAAAACACTGAATCCCCCTTCCATGCCTTGTCAGTGCATTTATTTCCTGGAATGCCTACTCTCCCACTGGTGGCTATAAAGCTCTTAATCATCAATAAAAAATGTGCTTAAGTTTCTCTGAAAATTTCAAAACTCTCTGACTTGTGAAACCCAATGTAAACTCTGTAAAATTTGTTGTACACAATTCTAATGTTTTGCATCACACGTATTATTATCATTATTTATTTCCACACCTATTTCTTTTGCAAGACTCTGGACAGCCTAAGGGCAGAGATAATGTATTACTCCTTCTTGTACCTCTGGTTTCTGTTTCAAAATCTGAGGAATAGTTATCCAGGTCGCTAAGGAAGTATTTGAGGCATTTGGAGTGCAGTGTGGTTCCTCTCTGGGGATATTGTTGGTTAACAAAAACAAACAAAAGGAAACAACAACAACAAAAAAACAAGAGATGAGTCATCCTAGCTGAAGCCAACATCTTTCAGGATAATTATCTACATTAAGTGACCATTGGAATTATCTTGTACTGAGCTGCTGCTGTGGTTGAGATGGTCAGAGAGGGCAAGGGCCTTAACACGCTAGAAGAAAAACAGCTGGTGCCATATGATGTAAAGACCATTTTGGTGTTTTGCATGATAGCTAGCAACATTGACTCACCTTGGCAAGAAAACAAAACAATTTAATTGTGAGTTAATGTTTTACTGAAATTCTCTATTAAGTAGCATTTTAGAGGATTTATCATTCAATCTTATATTCATAGACTTATTACTTCTCCAAGCATTTGGCAGTGGTTATCTTATCATTCAGGCCTAGGCAATAGATAATATTTATTTGTATTTTTAAAAATTTAGCAAATTTAGTTACTCTTAGTATTTAATATGTTTACATGTCTTATATCTTAAAAGATACTTAAAAGAAGTTTTAATACTATTTCATAATAGTTAAAGTTCCCTTCCAGGCATAATTTTTTATTATTTTAAGGGGAATAAGATATTTAAGTACATTTGATAAAATCTATGGCATTCAATCTTCAGAATTTAGTGGTTAGTATATAATCATTTTCTCCTAACTTTACTTCACAGAATTGGGGATTTGATCTCCCCCATTCTAATCTGTGATAATGTTTATCAGATTGGCTCAATTTTGAGAACAACCCTTTATTTCCATAGTACTGTGTGTGTCCTCTATGTATGCTGAATCAGAAAACCAAAAATTTCAATTTGGAAGCTTACTCAACAAATAGCCTTGCTGACTGATCTCCTCGTTATACTGCTCTTGCAGGAACACTGCTGTGGCCGAACTCTGATGTAAGTAAATGCAACCAAAATATTATTTCTTTCACCTTCAAAGACTCTAGGCTGTCCATGTACATTTTATTGTAAATAAAATAGATTTTTAAAAATCTTTAGAGATATATCTTTAAAATCTATGATAGATTTTTTTCCCCCTGTCTGCCTCAATAGTGGCTTTAAAGGAACTAAAAAAATCACTGGTAAAGAAATAAAAGCAGCCTGGCTAGTGTGGCTCAGTGGTTGAGCATCAACCTGTGAACCAGGAGGTCACAGTTAAATTCCAAGTTGGGGCACATGCCTGGGTTTCAGGCTCAATCCCCAGTGTGGGGCATGTAGGAGCCAGCCGATTGATGATTCTCTGTCATCATTAATGTCTCTATCTCTCTCTCCCTCTCCCTTCCTCTCTGGAATAAATAAAAAATCTACCTAATAAAAGAGTAACATGCTAATTGACCATACCTTCATGACACCCACCAGCCAATAAGGAGTGAGTATGCAAATTAACCCAACAAAGATGGCGTGTTAATTTGCATACATAGGTGCCTAGCTGCTGGGGGCAGAGTGGGATGCTGGCGTCGTCGCCATGGTGCTGACACAGGCATTCTGCACCACTCCAGCTGCTCCGGGCCTCTGGGCAGTGTGGGAAGGCAGAAAGGTGGCTCTGGCCAGAGCAAAGGTGCTGTTGGCAGCCAGGGGAAGGAAGGCCCATACTTGCATGGGTCTCCATGCATCAGGTTTCTAGTATGCATATATTTTTAAAAAGAAATAAAAGCACAGTCTCATTCCCCAAAGAAAATCAAATGTCAGTGTATGGGTGGGAGTTTGAAGGGATATGTGAACCTGCTTTTTAACTATAGGTTATGGCAGTTCCCTCACTGAGTGTTAGGTCACCTTCCCATGGTCATAGAGCATATAGTATGTGTTAGAGATAGGACTCATTTCTAGGTGAACCTGAATCTTCACATTAAACATTTCTGGCTCTAGTGTCTCAAGAGGACATTACACTAACACGTGAAGCCTGTTCAGTTCAATTCAAAAATAATTCAAGAAAACTTTTTGAGCGCTTCCTCTCTCATTTAGGCCCAGGATACCCTGACTCTGTCGAGCTCATGTCTGAATAGAGGAAACAGTGGACAATTAACATTATAAGTAAAAAAGTAATCCAGTATTTTAGAAGATTTAAGTACTATGGGAAAAAAAAAACCAAAACATAGGAGTAAGACTGAATTGTTTTGTATTTGTTAAACTGTATTCATTCCCATGGGAAACAACTTTATTAACTAGAGAACAGTGCTTATATACCTTTATATGGAAAATATAGAATCAGTCTTCACTAATTACCTAGGTCAGCATGGTGTCTCCTACCCCTTCAGGGAGGTTATGGGCTTATATTATAATTAGATTTTTAAAATCCCAGTCTGCATTCATCCTGAAATCCTCTTATCTCCTAAATGATTTTTATTTAAAACAATTTTTGCACCAAGGCACACTGTTTGTTCTATACATTTCTATAAGTTTTGACAAATGCATAATGTCATCACTACAATATCAGACAAAGTACATGTTCCCAACAGCCTCTGGGCAGGCTTCCAGCTGGAATCTAGAATGCAGTCAGCAGGAGCCCTGTCCCTTTAATGCCTGGGCTTTGCTTGGGTATCGAGCCTGCCAGCTTTCAGACAAACTTACTCCAGAGGTTATCCTAGTTCTCAGGCCTTTAGACTCAGGCTTGACCTAATCTTTGGCTTCCCGGAGTCTTCAGCTTGCTGACTTCAGATCTTGGGACCTCTCAGCCTCCATAATTGCAGGAAGCTATATATTTACAAAGATGTGATTTAGTATAAGGAAATATGATTCTATCTTCTGTTATATATTCTTCTGAGTTTATATATACTTATTTGACATCTGTCTGCTTTGGTGAAGTGTTTGTTAATATCTTTGAGTTATTTGCTTTCTTATTGTTGAGTTTTAAGTTCTCTGCATATTTTGGATACAAGTTCCTTAATATTTGCACATATTTTATATATCATATTATATATACAGTTTTTGTCTTTATTTTCATAACATATTCCAAAAAACAACAACACATACACATATAACCTCCCAGTTTCCAGGTATGCAATAGTTTAGAGCAGCCAAAAAGCAACAACACTGTGATCTCAGTGGACCTGTTGACAATAAGTTTCTGATGGTAATTTTTTCCAAACTTGAGAGTTCTGGTCCAAGGCCCAGATGCAGCTGCTCAGCCCTTTGGTGATTATTCAACATTTCTACAATGTTGTTTTCCCACCAATTGCCTATGAGAGAGCAATTCAAGATCAAGCAAAGTCAGGAACCATGGTAGGGGAAGGCAGTTACAGTCCATTGATTTTGGAGGAGAGAAGGGTCTTTTCTACTGATTCAGGACCCTGGTCTATTCAGGTGTTGCCGATAATACATAGAGAAGTCATTAGGATAATGGTGAAAATCATGATAATGCATCAGGAATACATCATCTTAAAAACTTCATATAGCCTTAGAGTCTCCCTTTTAAGAATTAAATAAATTTTCATCTTTTTCCTATTCTCAAGAAATAAATGAGATAAGAATAATTCAGGAAGCCTCAAAACTAGTATAAAAAGGCCCTGGCTAGGTGGCTCAGTCAATTTAAGCATCATCCTGTACACCACAAAGGTTATGGGTTTGACTCCCAATCAGAGCACATACCTAGGGTTTGGGTTCAATCCCTGGTCAGGGGCAAACAAGAGACAACCAATCTCTCTCTCTCTCTCTCTCTCTCTCTCTCTCTCTCTCTCTCTCTCTCTCTCTCTCTCTCTCTCTTTCTTTCTAAAAATCTATAAACATAGTCTCAGAGGAGGATAAAAAATAAAAAGAGGGGGAAAAAACCTGGTATAAAGAAATACACCTCAGCAAGACAGAGAGCCTTCTTTACCATCTCCCTCCCTGACTACAGAAAGAATAAGAGCCTTAACTGACCCTCAAACACACACACACACACACACACACACACACACACACACACACACACACAGGCAAATTGCTTAGATACATAATAGTCCTATGGTGTAGGTTCAGGCAGTAACACTGGGGGGATGGAGCCTAGACCCTTTAGTGACCTAAACTAAGTCAGTCATTCTTCCCTCAGTCCCCTTAAAGCTTTACATTCAGATGATCAGAAACCAGATAGAATGCAAAGTGTCTTTGCTCAGTAATTATCCTCACTTCCCATTCTCTAGAACCCATGAGGTGATGATTTCCATACCCTCACTGCCCCATCGAGAAAACAAGAACACCTTTACTAAGCTGTTCGGGAATCTGAAAGTCAGCCAGAAATGGTAGCTCTTATTCCCTATTCCCTGCTTTCCCTATGAAATGCTAACCATCTCCATGACACTAGACACTGCCCTTATTTAGAAACAGGCTTTCTGACTTTGCGCTGAAGCCTTCCAGACAGCAGTGGTACCTTTTGTGTCATTTGTGGCTTACATTTTTTTTCCTTTGGGGGGGGGCATTAGGTAGAGGAGAGGCTTTTTATTTTGTAACAACTTTAAAAAAAAAAAGCATTTCATGCATTACTTAGATGCTTTCTATCATAATACATAATTTAATTATTCAGCTCACTAAAACAAAACAAAATTAAGTTATTGCCTTAGCTAAAAACTGCTGCAAAAAAAACTCAGTGTTGTGAAGTATGTCTAGAGAAAATTGAAAATCAGTCAACACGGTCAGAATGCCAAAGACGGAATTGACAACCAACCTAAACTCCTCATTAATATGCCCCCCAATGCAGCCAAGTTAGCCAGCTCTTGATGACATGCATGTGATGTCATAGTCAGCCCCCTCATGGTGTGAGACTTTTCTGGAAGTGTCCAAGCCCAAGCTTCCAAGTCCAAGTGGGGGGAGTTGGAGTCTTCAGCAAACCTCTCTCTGCGATCTGGCTGCTGTCCTATTAAGATTTCCATTTCCCTTGCCAAGTCTGTGACTACCATTCACCAACTCTTAAATTAGATGTTAGCAAAGTTTCCTTAGCACAGCAGAACTATTGTGCTGAACAAAAAGGAGAAAATGCAAATATGTGGAATTCAGAAACTAATTTTCCGACTTGCCAAGCAGGTCTCCCAACTCCCAGGAGAGAAGCAACTCTCTCCACACCTGGACGCCATTAAATTTCATACCGTTATTTGTGCCAGGATGGAACCAGTTGAACTTAGACACAAGATGTAGCAGTCAATTTAGGGAGAGGTGGGGGAGATAAGAGATCAATCAAAGGACTTGTATGCATGCATATAAGCAAAACCAATGGATGCAAAACTCTGGGGGGTGAGGGCATATATGGGAGTGGGGTGGGGGGTGGCAATGGTAAGATATGTACACATATAATACCTTAATAAAAAAAAAGAAAAAAAAAGGCAAAAAAAAAAAAAATAAGATGTAGCAGTCAGCTGGGACAGCAGTGCTGAAGAGGTAAATTTTGGAAATTTTATTTTCTGAGTTTACGCCACTGTCGTTTCACCTAAGAAAAACAAAACAGAAAACACGGCCTATGGCCACTACTTAACTGACAACCTCTTTAATTCAGTAGGAGGAGGCAGGTTCTGCCATTGTCTTTAATAAATGAAGTCTTTAATAAAATGAAAAGAAAATTAAATAAGCTAAATAGCACTTCCAAAGGGCTGGGTAGAAACATTGTCCTTGATGGGTGTTTTAAGATTATTAGCAACACTTGCTGGGGGAAAAGGTTTACAAATGTTTACCTTCCAGTTTCCTTGTCCATTCTCTGTATGATGGTGTTCTCAACTGAGAAAAAATAAGTCTTGCTCATTTGAATGGAAACAGGTAATAATGCTCAATAAAATATTCCCCTATCCTCTTCACATGGGGATACATCAAAGTCTCCTGGAGAAATATGATATTTTTATATGATAAACATATTTTATAGTATAAATATACTTCATATTGTAAATATATTTTACATTACATTATAAAAATAGGCAGACAAGGGTTTTAAATAATTTATTGCAAGGTGTGACTATTTTTAAATAGCACTTTTTAAAAAAATTGCAAAATTACATTGTACGTATTTTCAAGGGCCTTTAAAGTTTTTAAAGAACTATGACCCAAATGTCACCATTATAATTTTACTGAAAACACTTGGAAATTTTTGTATGGAAAGATATAGTATAAATGACAAACAAGACAAGAATATTCATCTCTTCCCTTGATAGTCATATGTGTATATTTATGACTATTTATTTGTATAACTGTTCATGGCCACCAGGTTAGGCTCACAACATTCTAAATGTTTACCAAACCATCTTTTAATTCAGTGGTTTATTGAGAACCTGAAACACCTACAAAAATGCAAACCCCAGGGCCCCACCCTAAGAAATGTCTACTCTTTTAGGTATTTTAGATGATTCTGAGGTAGTTTATAGGGAATCATACACTATTGTAAGCATTCCATTCCTGGATGGAATCGAACCTTGATCTCCTGGTTCATAGGTTGACGCTCAACCACTGAGCCACACTGGTTGGGCAGGCAAGATTGGTCTTTAAATACATCTATAATATATCCAAACATCTGATTTTTATTAAAACTACTGAAAATATATGTGAGGAGGAGAAAATAGCACAGGCAATTTTAACAGTTGTAAAAACTTCTTCAAAATACTTAAAATTTTCAAAATTGTTTGTGAGGTCTTTCAACACTGAGAAAGGTCTTACTCCTAATATTACAAAAGAGGAAACCAAATTTCAGAGAAGGCAACAGCCAAAGTAATCAAAGACTTGAAAATCTCTCAATATCTGTGTAACTCAGGGAATGGTTGCCAAGTAAAATGCTTCTTTAAGATTCTATGGCATAGAAATTGCAAAATCTCTTCAAAAAGACAGAGGCCACATTTATTGTATACCCAGAGGGAAACAGGCAACACCAAAGTCTTAGAAAGTAAAGTAAAAATGGTAATGGATGCAGAACATCCAAGGAAACCTAGATAAATTATTTTTCTATTTTTGTTTCTCTATTTATGGTATTGCATCCAGGCAATATGTTAGGCATTTTGGAGTACAGAAGTGAATCAGCTACGATTCTTCTTCTCTAGGTGCTAATAATGTCTCACAGGGATGCTGGAAATGCTTAAATCGAATCTAATGAAGAAAGTGACAGATGTCAGGGAGACACAGAGATTATGAGAAAGTTATATTAAGGAAAAGCAACAACTTGAGCAAGAAAATGAGTAAAAGTGGGGGAAGGTGGGATGTAGATAGAGAAGAGCCAACATTTCAGTTTATTGAGATCAGAGAATGACTGAAATGCAATAGTAGACAATGTTTGGAAATACCCATTGGATTCAGACTTTAGAGGACCTTGACTAGCATGGTAAGTGCGGTTCTTTAATTCAGGAAGAGTGGCAAAATTTTGAATTATGTGATGAATTTTATTGAGAACTTCTCTTGAAAGTATGTGAGAATACGATAGTTTGGATCAGGATAATGGCCACTTTTCTGTTGAAGATATAGCAATCCCCTTCAGAGGGGCTCCAAAGATTAATGCTCTTCAAGCCAGCATTGGAAAGGACCTGGCAGAGTTGCACAACCCTTTTATTTTAATTTCCTATCTCTCTTAGCTTAATAAAACAAGAATGTATCACCTTCAATTGTTTGACATTTCTTCCCCTATAAGAGGAATTTGTTTATATGCCCATGCCAAAATTTCTCTTTCAAAACACTAATTTCAACTATTAATATTATAATAAAAGTGTGATTCATTGAGTGTCTGTAACATCCCAGACACTATGATGAACCTATTAAAATATTTCATATAATTTTCATAACAAGGCTAGAAGTATAGTATTCTTGTCCTAATTTCATACATAATAGTACTGAGAATCTGAGACAAGAATCATCATTTCATTGTCTTATAATTGGCATTGTTAAGACTTGAACACAGGATACTTTGACTCCAAAATAAACATAGTCTATTCACTACGACAGCAATTGAAAAGGCAGTAAATTATACCTCTGGTCTTTCTGGCATGAAAAGCCTGTAAATATTTTTAGTCTGGATTGTATGTCCAGTCAGTTCTGTCATTTGAATGTTCCTAATGGAGATCTTAGACAAAATGTCTCTATTCCTCTTTCTTCTCTACATATAACATGGCTCTTTTCTACATTCATCAAGGTTAATTGCTCCAGACATAGTACCTTACATGACTTTCGTGGTTCCTAGAGGAGATATTCAAAATACTTAATCACCTATACGACATGGCAGCAGCCAATCAGAACAGACCACCTAGAAATCAGACTCAGCCATCAGAAAATAGAATAGTAGCTCTGACACAGACCATATCTCTTGTCAATATTCCTACTGAAAATAGAATAGTAGCTCTGACACAGACCATATTTCTTGTCAATATTCCCACTGAAATTGATAAACAGAATTGTCATTGAAACAAATCCCTGATTGACTGTAACTCTCATCTTTCATGAACTGAATTATCATAACAAATTCTAACTCTTGAAGGGTTTATTTAAGGAATACTAGTAGTAGAGAGATTTTGAAGAGGTCTATGCTTCATGTTCCCTGCTTAGACCTAAGCATCCTCAAGCAATTCCTTACCTCTCAGATTCCATTTTCTCCTGTGGAAACTGGAATCACAAGACCTACTCTTCAGACATTTCTAGGACTAAATTAAGGTCTAAGTAGTTGCTGACACAGAGCAGGCACAATCCTGCATGTTATTTTTTTTTTTTACTGCTCATGGCCCCTGCATTGCTTCTCTTTTTTCTTTTCCTCCAGGCTTTATTCTCTAATGGAACAGTATAAAGAAATGATCCAAAGAAGGGGAAAAAATATCAGTTTTAAATAAACAGACTAGCCATATTTTAATTTATAATTATTTTCATTTACCTTTTATTCTAAATCACGTTGTCTGCTCTTCTTTTCTAAACTTTTGTTTGTGGCTGATTTTCATTATGCTTCTAAACCTGAAACCTCAAGAAAGAGCCAGCCCATAATGTCTTTGACAATGTTTGCAGACCCTTTGTCTTACTAAATTAAAACTGCAGTGAAATTTCATTGAAAGGCCTTATCTTCTTGTAATAAACCATCCCTTCTATTCTGCTGCATTTTTTAAGCATCCGTGAATAGAGTAAATCAAAGATGTAATGACTCATAATTCATGAGGAAGAGTCAAGGACTGTGAGCTGAAATATGCCTAAAATCAAGACCTGGTTTGGGAAAGACTGAACTACACCCTCTCAATAGCCACACGCTTTCCTAATTGTGTTATGTTTTAATGGACCCTGCCCCCTATGATGTGTCTTGGATTTAGTCTTAAAAGGCATCATAATCATAAAGTAGCTGAAAGCTAGACCAGGGCCCCTGTAGACCCCAGAGTAATAACCTCCTAGAAATATGGTTTTGTAGACAATGGGAAAGAAGCTACTTTGTTAATAGTCACAACAGGGTAGAGTTGTTACTTGCCCAAGCATAAGGCTCAGGCCTGACTCCAGGGAAGAATATTTAATGAGATAAAAGAATCACTTCTCCATTCTTTGAACCTGGCAGGATATATTATTACTAGAGGCCCGGTGCACGAATTACGTGCACAGGTAGGGTCCCTAGGCCTGACAGGCGATCAGGGCCAATCTGTGGGGCAACTGGTGGGGCGATCTAGGGGCCCCTGCTGGCACCTGCCTTGGCTGGCCTGGGGCCTGTGGGCTGGGGGCAGCTCCTGCATTGAGCATCTGCCCCCTGGTGGTCAGTGAGCATCATAGCAACCAGTCGTTCTCCCCCTTCCCCGTTGTTCTGCCGTTCAGTTGATTTGCATATTAGGCTTTTATTATATAGGATTAGCTTTTTAAATATAAAATATCAGTATGGACAAAGAATGGAAATAATGCCAGAGGAAAAAATAATGTGTGTGTTCCATTTCAGATTACTTCTGATTTGTAAACTCTTCTGTAACCTGGACTCTTACAAAAATAGCATGTTCAGAGTGTTCTCCCTCCTAAGGATCCTGGAGGAGCTCAATGAGAGTGAAGGGAATAGAATGAGTGATGGAATGTTTAGCATGAAAATTTCATCTGAACAAATAATGTGATATTCCTTCTCGACTAATTCACATTTTATGAGAACTATTTTTAAATGTGTGCCTCCTTCTCTATTGACTTTTCCTACGCTCAAGGGAGTCTGCCACACACAGAACATTTGTATTGACATTTCCAAAATGAACTTGCTCATTCATTAGGTAGACTATTTCTGATTCATCCATATCTGCTCTCTTAATCTTTAGTAACACTACTTTGATTAGATATTAGTTGACTACTCTTTTTTTTTTCTACCATAGTTATGAACTTTATTTATGATTGCTTATGAAGGAGAGGATAGTGCTCAATCTATGCTTCCTCCTAAGGAAGAACAGCTTAGCAAGACTTGTTTTTTAAAAGTATGCATAGTGAAATAAGTCAGACAGAGAACAATGAATACATACTATACGTGATCTCATTTACATGTGAAATCTAAAAAAAACACACAAACAAAAACAAATTCATAGATGCGGAGGCTGGGGGTTGCAGAGAAGGGAATAGGTGAAGGTTGGTCAAAAGGTACAAAATTCCAGTTACAAATAACTATGAGGGATATAATGTACATTGTGGTGACTACAGTTAACAATACTGTATTGAATATTTGAAATTTGCTAAGACAGTAGATTCTAAAAGTTCTCATCATAAGAAAAACAATTTGCAATGATGCATGGTGATGGATGTTAACTACACTTATTGTGGCAATCATTTTGCAATATGCACATATATCATTGTGTTGTACATCTTAAGCTAATACAATGTTATATGTCAATCATATCTCAACTAAAAAACCCTCAGACCTCATCTCTTCTACTGGAGTAATAATGAAACATCATAAATGTAAATGTGGATATTTACTCTCAAACCCATGTCTAAACCATATTCTTAAAAATTCAATAGCCCAAATTTTGCATAGCCTTTTAAAGTTAAATAAATTGGGGCCTCATTATATAAGTTGGCTCTCTTTCCTTCATCTGAGCTCTAGGTTTTTCAAATTAGCTAATACTCATTTCTCAAGCTTTCATATTTACTGAGAAATTGCTGAAGGCAAATTGTCAGTAAACACAGGGTTATGAATCAGTAATTAATCATGAGCAGATAGAAATCTAAGACCATATTTTACAATGATAATCAAACCAATTAAGAATAGCAATCTGCCAAACCTCAGTTGTTTATTATCATATAGATTAACCATCATAGTAACTGTTTTCCTTCTTTCAAACCACTTATTTCTTCTTTATATTCTAAAAAAAAAACACAAACACACACAAAAAAAAAAAAAGAAGAAGAAGAAGAAGAAAAACATGCATGTTTAGATTGTGACTAGATGTAAAACTTCCCCACTCTGGTAGACTCTTGCCTGGCCAGCATCAATATTCTTCCATCCTGTTTCTGGTAACTCTAATTTTCATTAGAGGACAAGTCTCCTATTCTCAGTCTGTGTGGTCCTAATGAGTCTGACATCATCCCCTAGCTTCATTAGCCAATCAGAGTAACTGTGAAGGGCCCATAATGGGCACAGGAAACAATGTGGACTCAAGTCCCACCCTAAACTTTCACTGTTTGGAAAAGGTATCTCTTTCTCTCGATGTTGCTAAATGACTTGAAAATAAATGAATTTTCCAAGGCCGTTGTTTGGAGAGAGCCAATCTGAGAAAAGAGCCAATGCAGAAGAACACAGCACACAAATATGGGAAAAAGAGGGATTTTCTTGAAGTTATTGCTGAGTTCCTAGATCTGTAACCAGAGCTGCAGAAAACTCTACAACTCTGATTTTTAAAATCTCAAGAGATAAATAAATATTCCATGAGCATAGACTGACAGTTTCAATTGATTTGAAAAGTCAACTGGTTTAAAATATTATGTTTACACAAAACCTACACATAAATGTTTATAACAGTGTTGTTCATGATTGCCAAGAGATAGGTGCAACTTCTAATGAGTGAATGAATAAGCAAACTGGTACATTCACACAGTGGGAATTCGGTAATAAAAGAAATACGCTGTGAAGTCATGAAAATACCCGAGCCATGGGTGAATTTTAAATGCAAATTGCCAAATGAAAAAGCAAAAGCCACTTTGAAAGGCTATATGATTATATAATTACAATCATATGCCATTCTAGAAAGGCAAAACTATAGAGTCAGTGAATAGATCAGTTGTACCTAAAGGTTTGGGGGGAGAATTGAATAGAATTGAGTAGGTGACACCTACGGGTTTGTTGGGAACAGTAAAGCTATTCAGTATGTTACTCTGATGGTGAATACATCACGTTTTGGATTTGTCAAAACAAATAGAGCATAAGAGCAAAGAGCTGGCATTGTTTGTGAGCATTATAAAAACCACTTAGGAGGCTAGGGATCCCAGGAACGAGTGCAAATTGTGACAAGACATCTAACTGCATCACAAATGTAGGAAACAACCTCGCTGAGTGGAGTGGGGGGAAAGGTGTTCACCTAGGTAACTTGAAAAGCAAGTGAATTCTGTAAGAGTAATGGCAAAAGGAAATGCAAATAAACACTTCAGTTAATAAAGTTTATTCCCACAGGAATACTGGTTGGCAATGCTGATACTGCTGTACATATACTCATATACTAGAATGGAACAATTAAGTAAAAGAATGGTGGGAATAATGTTTTCCAGTTGTATTTTTCACTGTTATAGGAATTTATGGATAAGGAATTCATGAAAAAACGATCCATGTGGAAATGGATTAGAGTTAAATATCAATATAAAGTCATGTTTAGGTTAACATCGACCTTGAAAGTTACATATAGGAATATTATAGATGTGTATATACACAGTTTGGAATAAACCTGGTTTGTTTATTTGCTTTGTCAGCTGAGAGGACTTACAAGCAATGACACTTCAGTAGCAACTAACACACCAGGCATCCAGAACTTGGTTTCTAATACCATACTGCAAAACAAAGAACCAGGGGCCTTGGGTAATTGCTGATTCCAGGGATGGCACTGGAACCATTGAAAGAGCTCTTAAGAGCCAACATGAGAACAATTTGAGAAAAAAAAATTAGTATTGTATTATAACCTGAAGTATAAAATAAATATCCATAAGTTTATACTGATATAAATGAAAGATTGAGCCTGTCCAGTGTGACTCAGTAGTTGAGTGTTGACCCATGAACCAGAAGGTCATGGTTCGATTCCTAGTCAGGGCATATGCTCAGGTTGCAGGCTCGATACCCAGTAGAGGGAGTATGGGAGGCAGCTGATCAATGATTCTCTCTCACCATTGATGTTTCTATCTCTCTCTCCCTCTCCCTTCCTCTCTCTGAAATCAATAAAAACATTTTTTTAAAGAAAGAATGATTGGATGATGAATGGAGGAATAGATAAACAGGGAAAAGAGACAAGTTTCTAATGCAGAATAATTTCAAAGAATTTATATAGATACTCCACCCTCAAAAAAGTATATACTACAACCTTTAAGGAATATAATTCTGTTATAGTTGCTATACATAATATATGTATATATGTACACATATAATATAGTGATTATATTATAGATGACACATATAATATAGTTCTTACATTATATATGTACTGGGGGCCCAGTGCATGAAATCATGCATGGGTAGGGTCCTTAGCAGCTGCTTTCTGCTGGCTGCCGGCCGGGGCCTCCCTTCATTCCGTGCTGCCCCCTGGTGGTCAGCACACATGATAGCAAGTGATCGAACTCCCAGTCAGTTGAATTCCCAAGGGGACACTTTGCATATTAGGCTTTTATATATATAGATATTTATAACAATATGTCTCTATAACATAGTGCTTTTGTATAATATTTACATTTATAACATATATTTACATATAACCTATTATATATTATGTAAATTATTCATTAACTTTATATTACATATAAATATTATATAATTACATATAATATACTACATATTTACAATTTTTTACATATACAGTGCTTAATACAGTGCCTGGCTCATAATTATTACTCAAAAATGATAGTGGTGATGTCTCCCAAAGAATATTTGTACAGCCTCTGCCTCAGCAATCCTATTTCCAGGAGGTGGGTGTGTGTGTATGTGTATTTCTGAAATGTGTATATATTTCACCATATGGTATGTACTAGAATGCTCATAATAGTTCTGTTTATAATATCCACATACTAGGAATATCCAAAGGCCTATCAACAGTACAGTGGACAGATAAATTGTGGTATATTTACAATTTATGAAATGGTATGCAGCAATTAGAATAAGGATAGAGAATTACAATATGGATGAATTTCACAAACAAAATGTTAAGTTAAGGAAGCCAAATAGAAAAGAGTATAAATATGATTCCACTGATATAAAATACAAAAGCAGGCCCAAATGTGTGGACAGCTCTGAGGCTCTTGGTCTGGGTGCCAGTTACCTGAGTGTGTTCAGTTTGCAAAAGCCCATATGTCTGCACACTTATGTGCACTTTTCTGGTTGTATGTTTCTATTTAACCTAAAGGAAGTTAAAAACAAGAGGGACACTAGGCTGTCATGTGAAGATCATTGCATTTATGAAAGCTGTCAATAACAGCTGTAAGAGCCTGAACTAATTAACTTCTGAAACTGAGTTCACCCATTTAAATTAAATAACAGAATTATTGTGAGGATTCACTAAAATCAAATTATGTGCAAGCATTGCATGTGCATGCACAACATGTGCGTGCGCACACACACCCCCACACACAAACGCCTCAACTGGTATTAACCACACTTGCCTATGCAATGGGTTTCAGACTGCTGAATTATCAGTGCCACCCATGTGAAGCAATGAGTGGTACACTATTCATTTTTCATTACTTTCTTTATTCTTTATCCAGAGAATGGTTATTTAAAGCTCAGTCATCCAGAGGGTTCCCGTATTAATGAGCCTGTGCCACATGGCATGATTGTCAAGTGGTTATAAAATGAAATAAGACAAAATAAAAGTTGCTTCCCCCCCGGTGTCAGAGGATGCCAACGCTATTTTGGGCAGTGGCATAGTGAGAGGAATATTAGCACTTTCAACATGAATGTGTTCAGATTACACCCGGAAAACTTGTTTGTTTTTTGTTTTTTAAGTTTTGGCAGCTAAGGAGCCTCCAGCAGTCAGACAAATGGCAGGAAGCCTGGGGAGTGGTATAAAGAATCTGTGAAGTTCCATGCCGGTAAGGGGAAAAAAAAAAAAAAAAAGGTGGGCTAAAAATGCATCTGGTATTGCTCTGTCAGCGAGAATGAACATAATAGCTCAGAAATATGGGAAAGGAATCAATTCTAAAATAAGAGAAGGATAAATGGCTGTAGCCAAGTGGAAGAAGGTAGATCTATGTAGGATATCATTCTTAAAAGAACAATGTGGGTTAAACTCCAGGAAGAAAAGTCTTCTGAGAGTGACAGCTATTCGACAGGGAATGTTCGTTTAGAAGAGGCAATGTAAGCTCTAACTCTGAAGACAGTGCAAACACAAGCAGCCAAGCAACCAGAGGAGTTACGGGGAACAATACTTCGCCGACAAGAATTTGGTTTGATTTAGCATCTAAAATACTGAAATGAGACTCACTTAAATATATACCAAGAGATACCTAATTTCAGAGATGTATATATCTTTCCTTTTAGCTTGTCTTGTTATTGATTGTTTGTCTCTGAGTGGGTGGATAAGAAAGAGAAAAGACCTATTTTATGGAAGATGTTAATGTGTCTCTGCAGTGTCTTAAAACTAATGGTATTTTTAAAGTTTTGACCCATAAAAAAGCAGGTTTTTCTCTTCTACTCTCAGCTCATAAAACAGTGCCTTGCAGGCAAGCAGTAAATATTTTTCAGATAAATGATGAAAAGATTGAACTTAGAGGAAATTACACATACCTATATTATGCTCAGTATTTAAATATAAAGTGGACAAATTATCATGCCATGCCAAATTCAATGTTCAGTACCATATTGAATACCAGATTCTGTTAGTGTATTTAAGTGCTATGGAATAAGTTCAGTGTTCAATCCTTATATACAGGGTGAGGCAAAAGTAGGTTTACAGTTTGTGTGGAATATAATAATTAATAAATAATTCCAGAATAAACTGTGCTTTGTGAAGTCACAACTGTAAGCCTACTTTGGCCCCACCATGTATTTGGAAATCTGTTATTTTATCTTTTCTTGTTCCTTAAAGCTCTTTGAATGTCAAAGCATAATACAGTATTAGATTTCCTATGTACAAATTAAATTAAAATAAGAATTTCTGACTATACCAAGTTCTACTTACAAATCTTTATTTTATTTTATTTATTGATTAAGGTATTACATATTGCCCCCATTGCCCCACTACCACCCCCAAACACACACACTCATGCCCTCACCCTCCTGGTGTCTGTGTCCATTGGTTAGGCTTATATGCATGCATACAAGTCCTTTGGTTGATCTCTCCCCCTTGCCCCCACCCTCCCCTACCTTCCCTCTGAGGTTTGACGGTCTGATCGATGCTTTTCTGTCTCTGGATCTGTTTTTGTTCATCAGTTTATGTTGTTCATTATATTCCACAAATGAGTGAGATCATGTGATATTTTAAATATCATTGACCAGAGAGAACAATAAAGGTAACTGTACTAGATGAAGTGGAAAAGTTATTACTTTTCCCCACAGAGTAAACCTGTTTTGCCAGGATCTTTTATCTCCTTCTGTATGTGAATGTTATCCATATAATACAAAGCATGATGGTGAGAATCTAAGATCAATTTATATCTTATGGTGTAATTGATTCCTATGAAAGCAACATTTGTTCACCCCTTTGCTCTCTTCTGCCTTATAAATTGTCTATTACATAAAAATGGCATAAACGATTTCCTTAAAAGCTATATGTGAGAAACATCACTCTATTTTTATCTCCATCATAATTACTTTTATTAGAAACTCTAAAAGTGGTGATTTAAGCCAAATTATTTAAATTAAAAATATTTAATTTAAATAATTTGGCTTAAATCACCACTTTTAGAGTTTCTAATAAAAGTAATTATGATGGAGGACTGGGGAGGCATGTTTTTCCACCCAAGAATTGTTACTTAAATGTTCAAAAGATTTTACACAATGCAAAAGGTTGGGAAATTATTTTGTCTTTGATCCATCAAGGTCCACCCTGAGAAGGTCATTGTCCAAATAAGCACTTCTCAATCAAGGATTCCATAACAGTTAAGCCCTAAAACTTGAAGGCATTCATTGTCTATAAGAAATTAATGTTTTTCCTATGATTCTACCTGCACTACATATAAACCATTTCTGGGAGAACTGAAAAAGTATTCATTTCCTATTAAGTTTAATTCTTTTTAGAACCTGGTGGTCTAAATCCATGTGGTCCATTTTAATTCCATTCCTTGACTACTTACAGCACCCATTAATCTCTAGGCCACTGGGACTTTCTAACATCTCCAAGGACCCTGCACCATCAATTAAATACAGTAGCTCTATAAAATGTTTTTCTACCTCCCAGAGGCCAGATTTCATCACTCACAAAGCAATTACTTCCTCCACTGTCCCCTGATCCTAGGAAATCCAGTCTTCCCCAACCTCTTTTCAACCCTTCCAAGGGCCCTCCAGCTCTTTCCCTCTACCAAAACAAAACCTCTTGCTCTCTACTAGAGCAAAGAAGTCTCATGATCAATTTGCTCTCTTGAAAAAACAAAGAGACATTGCCTCCTATTCTTTCTTGAAGAGCCTAAGAAGCAATAGGGCAAGATCATTTCTCAGTCAATTTAAACATGAACATCTGTACTGGCTTTATACTCTTTTAAAATATTTTTTATTGATTTTTTTACAGAGAGGAAAGGAGAGGGATAGAGAGTTAGAAACATCGATGAGAGAGAAACATCGATCAGCCACCTCCTGCACACCCCCTAATGGGGATGTGCCCGCAACCAAGGTACATGCCCTTGACCGGAATCGAACCTGGGACCTTTCAGTCCGCAGGCCGACGCTCTATCCACTGAGCCAAACCGGTTTCAGCTGGCTTTATACTCTTAACTGTTCCTTCCCAAGGTACAGTATTACAGTATTTCCTGAGCTTCCTGCCCTTCTTCAATTCGTTGCACATAGAGAGAATAATGGGTAATATGTGGCCCTTTGGGGAAAATTGGAGGAAATTTGGGGACATCTATGAGGTTTTATTTAAAAAAAAAAATCATTACATTTTCTTTATACAGCATAATTATTTTTAAACTATATAAAGTATTAGAAAAGTATTATCTTTTGAATTTGTATAAAATTTTCAAATATAATCTAACAAAATTTTTTATGGAAAATTAGATTATATCAAGTTTATTTTCCCATGAAATGGATACATAATCCCCAATTAAAACTTTGCTAAAATGATATTTCAAATTCTTGACAAGAAACTATATTTGGATCAGCAGTTTATAATAATTTTATATCATTACTATAAATCATCATAAATGATTACATTTGAAATGTAAAAATTACAACAGCTATTTCTTTTCTGTAATTTACAATTTTGTACTTTTAAAATCTATAGTAATAAAAATAAGATAAAGTTTCTTATAGTAATGTGAATGCTTTTCACATTCAAGTAAATTTTTTTTAATCTAGTCTTTTCTAATAATTATCTGGAATCTCAAAACTGCTTTCAACTGGCTTACAGGGCTCTTAAAAAGGGCACACGACCCACAAAAAGCACTTTCCAATAAACATGAAGACACTATTACTAAAGCTGCACCCTCCAGAAGTTTCCACCTGGCCACTATTTCCCTTCCCCTGACTCTGTCACCTTGTACTGCTCCCATGACCCATAGGCCCCTGGAATAAGGTTTCCTTCACATTTTCCATGGAGCATGTTTGCACCTGCTACTGAAGTCGATGCCCAAAAGATAGAGTACCACATTGGCAAGTACTGGAGGATGCTGAACACATTGCTGCCTTTGCCATTGCAGATTGCAGATTCATCTAGCAGCGAGAAGTGTCCAGCAGTGGGTAGGGGGAAGGTGATGAGGCTAAGGAGCAAGGGCTGCATCCACCCAACACCCCACCCCACCAGCCACTCTAAAGTCTCCGAAGACAAATATTTCCCGGCACCCGTGGGAACACATTGCTGCAAAGGGGTGAGACACCAGGACCAACCTCTGCCTTAGGCGATTTTACAGGACTGACTCTTCCTAATTGTCTCCTCTTCAGTTCCTTGGCCTGGTTTCAGTGTCTCAGTCCAGCACTGTAAAATAAGACTGCAGCTCAAAGCTCTGCTCTTTTTTTTTTTTAAATTCAGATTTCTCTCTTGCATGCTATTGTCAAATTGTTCTTCTCACCGCCTCCAACATTACCCCTCTAGTCCACGCCTTCATTTATAATTAATTGTAATAGACTCCTATTGCTTCTATCCCCACCCCATCCTTCAGTGGTTTGTATTTGGAGTCAGCAATTGGAAAATTGATTTTATTAACACGTAAAGGATATCGTGTCGCTTCCATTCTCAAAAACCTTTAATCTGTTCACGTAGAATTAAATAAAAAATATTACCATGGTCAAGAAGCCTTATGTAATCTAGCCCCTGGCTCTCTCTGCACTCTCATTTCCAACCACTTTCCCCCTGACTCACTAGGCTCTAGCCACTCCAGAAACATACAGTGCTCATCTCTGCCCTTTGCCAACGATGCTTTCTCTTGAGTTCTTCCTCAGGTTTACACACTCACCTCATTTAGGTCTCTCTGATTGTGTGTCACCATCTGGACACTGTGTAAAATACCCATTTATCACTTCCTTCCCATACCTTGATTTAATTTACTCCACTATCTGAAATTTTATCATATAATTATTTGTTGATTTGTTTATTGATGAATCCCTCACAGAATGTAAACTGGTTTAAAGAAAATATTCTTTATTATTTATGGGTTGTCTCTAGTGGCTAGAATAGTGTCTTGTACATAGTAAACACTCCATAAATATTAGCTGTTATTAATTTTTAATATTATCTTATAAATCAGTATTACCCTGTCCCCTGCTCAGAAAGTGTTCCAGGGTCTGAGACGATACATAGAACCCCAAGTCAAGGTCTGGTGTGTTGGCAAAGGAAAACTAATTAGAAGAAGGAAAATTAATTTAATCTAACTTTTTTAACATTAAGTTATATCTCTCTTCCTAATCCAAGCCCCTGAAAATAAAGTTTGACCAACTTCTTTTCAGACAATGCAACAGTCCAATCAATAAACCTAAAAGTTTTTGTTGCTATTGGGTACATAGAGTTCTGGACTAAGAACCATTCCTAAGTTGAGAGCAAAACATTGATTGGCTGCCTCCTGCACACCCCCTACTGGGGATTGAGCCTGCAACTCGGACATGTGCCCTGACCTGGAATCGAACCAGCAACCTTTCAGAGTAGAAAACAATGCCCAACCAACTGAGAGCCACACCAGCCAGGGCAAGAACTTCTGGTGTTTTTATATTTATTCCCAGCATTTGGCATCCGTGCTGAAAGAATATAGTGTTGGCCGAGCAGAAAAAGTTTCCTTAGAAATCACAGAAACTTTATGCTTATTCAACCCCTGTGGCATTTTATTTGCTACAGTTATAACCTATCACTGGAGGGATAAATCCTTCTATATAATTGGATTTTCAATGCTTCCTTCATTCCTAAAGGGCAGAAGAATTCATTTTTTTAAAGCTTAAACATTCCTTATTTAAAAAGTCATTTTAAAACTTGTGATTTATTCCCCTGGCTTCTTCAACTGGGAATATCAACATAATATAACATTAATTTCCAAACATTATCATTATTAAATTAAATTTTAATATAATGGTGGTCTCTGGAGGTATTGAGATTCACAGGCATTTTCCTATGAATACTAATGATCATTTTAAAATAAATATTTGTCAGTCCAATGTGAGAATTAATGACCAATTGCACATTTTGCTATTGAGTCTGAACACCTTTTAATGTGTTAACCAGCCATTTCTAATACTTTGTTTGGGTATTAAAATTGCCTATTCATACATCTTGACCTTTTCCATCAGGTGGTTTTCTTTTTGGTTTGAAATAGCTATTTATATATGAATAAAGAAACTGTCATTTTGTCATAAATGCTTTATATTTTTTTCTCTTTCATTTTATTTTTAAATGGACCAGTGAGAGAAGTAAGGAGAGGAATCACTATGCTGATTTGATTTTGGTAATAAAATATAAGCAGTTGAATAAGTTGAAGTGGATAAAATCTTGGAAAAATAACACCATATCTCAGTTTTTTCATTAATTCTTTTACTTTTTTATATATTTGTTTGACAGATATTTATTAAGTATTTCTTCAGTGAGTTTATAAGTTAGTGTCGACTCAAAATAGGGAAAACAGCTTTGACACAGTGAGATAGTCACCCGAATCCCTAGATCCTGGAAGACAAGCGCCTGGCCAGATACTTCAGTTTTAAGGTAGCTGAATTGGATAGGGATCTCTTGAAACCAAAGTTCTGACTATAACTATAAATTCCCCTTCTGAGGGAAAATAAAAGGACAAAAACCATTAAATCACGTGCCTGCCCAGGAACGACTCTGGTATTGTGAGGGAAATATGAAAAGCTGAAAGGTGGGGCAGGGACATGATGAAAACCCTTGGAGTGGCAAGAATCTGAAATAGAGACAGAAATGCAAAAGGCATAAATGAGCAGAGGCTTGTTAAAAATCCCTAAGATGGTAAAAGTGACAAGTTTTAGAAATGTTCAGAACAAGAAGAAAGAGGCCAGAATAGGCCCACTGCTCGGGGGCATATGATGTAATTTTGGAAAGAATAGCTAATGCATCAGATGACCGAAAGGGGATTAAAAAAGATCTCTACAGGAAAGAATGAAGGTTCAAACCCAGCAAGATAAAATTAGTGATCAATAAATCAACCTGCCCTTAGGTTAAACAAAAATCAGCTGTTTCCTGCAACTTTACTGTATTTATTCATTGTTTCTAATCATTTTTTGTTGGAGTCTTTAGGGTTTTCTGTATAGAGAAACATCTCATCTGCAAAAATGTGACACTGTTACTTCTCCTTCCAAATTGGTATCTACCCGAAAAACTCAAAAACATTTATTTGCAATGATGTATGTACCCCATATGTTCATTGCAGTATTATTCATGGTGACCAAGACATGGAGACAACTAAAATGCCCTTTGATAGATATTTATATATATATATATTATGGAATACTACTTAGCCATAAGAAAAGATGAAATGCTGCCATTTGTGAAAGCTTAGATGGACCTTGAGAATATTATTCTAAGCAAAATAAGTCAGTCAGGAAAAGCTAAGAACCATATGACTTCACTCATATGTAAGAAACTATAGACACAGACAACAGTATGGTGGTTACTAGAGGGAAGGGGGTGGAGGGGTAGTAATGAGTAAAGGGGGCCAAATATATGGTGACAGAAGATCATTTGACTTTGGGTGGTGGGCACACAGTGCAATATACAGATCATGTACATTGAAATGTGCACTTGTAACCTATATGATCCTATTAACCAATGTCATCCCAATAAATTAAATACAGGGGAAAAATCATCTGTATAAGTACAAGATTGGGGAACCAGGGAAAATACTCTGGGTTTTCACTGAAAATTCAGTATGAATCAGAAAGTTCAGAGTGTGGCCAAAAATGAACACATCACTACAAGGCACATTTATAAAAATATATACTTACTGAGGAATTATCCTCCAGTACTTGGTTCTGATCAGAACACAGCAGTTGTACTTGACAGTTGTCTTTTTACTTTAGAGAAACAGGGACAAATTAAGACTCGCTAGTATCAATGACCTGGACCTTTTTATATGCTCTCTAAGGGGCTGGGAAATTTCTCCTGTAATGTCAGACTCTAAAGAAGGCATGGAAATTATAAAATATTTGAATGACTATGATGATAAAAAATAGGTTTTACTTGTTCTCTGTTGTTCCAGAAGATAGAACTGAGTGTAGTGGATGGGATTTATAAAAATATAGTTGTTTGTTTAATGTAGTGTGTTTCTGATTACTGGAAGAGTTAAGAGGTCAGGAATGTTGTACTTTAAATGTAAATACAGGATGAAATCTAACAAGAGGCATTCTGATGGCCCTATCATTTTTATCATTCTATGCTAATCTACTTTTCATATTTGTTAATATAACCTAATAGCTTGCTGTCATTGATTTCTTTGTCTCTGAAATAATTTTGTAAAAGTTTGCTCAGTTAGGTAATACATAACAAAATAATTATTAAATAACTTAGCACTCATTTTTTAAAGTATTCAAGAGGGTATCAGAAATCAGAAATGGTGTGAAAACTGTCTCTTTCTGCCAAGAATTTAGGCACAACATTGCATTTCACTGACTCTCAATAGCCAGTCAGCGGATTCTTTTTAATGTAGAAAGCAAGTCTCAGTAGGCATTATTATCCCTGGTTTATGGATTAGAACAGTTGGTTAGTAGGGTTGATTATTTCTTCTATACCTTTGCCAATTTTTTCTCTATTTGGTCTATCAGTTGGGTATTAAACATCTCCAAGTATGATTATGAAATTTTCCAGTTCTCTTTTGAAGTCTATTAATTTTTGCCTCATGTTTTGACATAGTTGTTGGGAGTTTCCACATTTATGATTGTTATGTCTTTGTATTAATTAGTCTGTTGGTCTGTAACATATCATGTCAAAACTTAATAGCTTGAGACATCATTTATTATCTCTGTTTCTGGGGGTCAAGAACCCAAGTGCAGCTTAGGTGGGTCTTCTCTGGCAGTCAGATATTGGCTAGATTGGCAGTCATCTCAAGGCATGTCTGGTCAAAGATTTGCTTCCAAACTCGTGTGATGATCGGCAGGATTCAGTTTCTCGTCCCGTTGTTGGACAGAGGGTGTCAATTCCTCATCGACTATTAGTCTGAAGCTGCCCTCAGTTCCTTGTCTTGTGGGCCTCACAGCATATCAACATGCTTTCTTAAAACACGCAATCAGAGGCGGCAATCGAGAGGAGCTTAAGATGGCAGTCAGTCTTTTGTCACCTAATCAAAGAGGTGACATCCATCACTTTTACCAAAGTCAAGGGGAGGATGTTATACAAGGATTTGAAAACCAGGAGGCAGGAATCATTGTGGTCAGAAGCTAACTACCACAATCTAGTTGTTGAATTAACCCTTTTATCCTTTTATGTCCATTTCTTTCTGTTTTGACGTATATTGTATCCTTTATTAATATAGCTACTGTTTGCATAAAATATTATTTCCTTCCATTTGTTTTTAGTCTATCTGCATTTTTATTTAAAGTGTGTATCTCATAGCCGAGACCGGTTTGGCTCAGTGGATAGAGCGTCGGCCTGCGGACTCAAGGGTCCCGGGTTCGATTCCGGTCAAGGGCATGTACCTTGGTTGCGGGCACATCCCCAGTGGGGGGTGTGCAGGAGGCAGCTGATCGATGTTTCTCTCTCATCAATGTTTCTAACTCTCTATCCCTCTCCCTTCCTCTCTGTAAAAAATCAATAAAAAAAAAAAAAGTGTGTATCTCGTATTCAGTATGTATTTGTTAGACTTTATAAGTTACTTAAAGAAAGATTGATACTTAAGGGATCTGTTTTATAGCATTTGAAGGTAAGATACAGAGTTGTCTTTACTCCAGATGTGGTTTAGTCCGGCTACTTGTGTGTGCCCTACCTGTGTTCTCCACTGAAGGCTGAGTGTCCAACAAGGACTCTTAACTCTGTTTATTTAAGTATACTAGCATTGTATATAGTAGGAGAGTAAATCCAATCCTAATTACTCCAGAATGGCCAGGAATAGAAATACCCACACTCTTCATTAAAGAACATAAATAACTTTAAAATTATTTGATTTTTCTCCGTGTTTAAAATTTATTAATAATAAAAATAGATATTTAGACATAAACGGAAAATTAATAATGAATATAGTACCAAGTACTATACTTTCTCTTATTTTCATAAGTACTGATATTATTATTAGACTAGAGGCCCAGTGCATGAGATTTGTGCACTGGGCTGGGGGGGAGGTCCCCTCAGCCCAGCCTGCACCCTCTCGCAGTCTGGGGCTCCCAGTGGGCAGTCGGACATCCTTAGCGCTGCCACCACTGCCGCTGCGCTCCCCAGTTGTGAGCCCTCACCAGCTGTGAGCCCGGCTTCTGGCTGAGCTGCCCCCTCTTTGGGAGCGCACTGACCACCAGGGGGCAGCTCCTCTGTTGAGCATCTGTCCCCTGGTGATCAGTGCATGTCATAGGGTCATAGCCACCGGTCCTTCTGCCATTAGGTCCATTTGCATATTAGCGTTTTATTAGATAGGATAGTAACTTCTAAACTCCATTATTACTATAAGACAAAAAAGCTAAATTCATATTTTGTTATCTCTGCTTCTTGATCTTTAAGTAAGAAAAAAATCCTCAATAATTTGTTTTCTTTTTTCCCCTTTTTGGTTGAATCACTTTATCAAGGCATAGCTAAGTCTTTGGATACAATCATTTTTAACCACAGTGACAATAGTATTATAATATTAAATATATTTGTAGCACCTAAAACAGCTAAATGGTTTGTAACAATTTTGTGATTTTTCTTTTCCTTAATCGTCAATACTACTTTGGTCATTCAGTCCAGTGCTTATGGTCACCGTACAAATTTAGTTTATAATAACTATAACACTAATTCAGATTTCAAAATTAATCAGTTTCAAATGTTGACCTTTTCAGTCACTAACCCTATATTAGTGATTGAATTATTTCATCAATTTACTTAACTATATTAAGACAGGTGGTATTTGTTTATCAAATCTTAGATTTTCCTTTACTCATATGTTAAAATGTCTATAAATCTTATTTGGATAAAATGGGTACAAAAGGATCTCAGAATTCTTAAGTACTTATTGGCAGAATTTAGGTCCTTAAAGAGAGCAATTGTGAAGGATTTTATTCTGATTAACTGCTATGTTTAATAAGAATTACTTTGAGGTTATCCACACATTTGTATTCATTGTGTTATATATAAACCAGCAGGTGGCAAACTTGAGATTTTTTGTACTATTGCTCTTGTTGAAGATGTAATAAACACTGTGTCAATGAATCTAATGATTAGCTCTTTCAGTGTACCATAACATAAGAAAAATTAAAACCTCTAATTGTAGAGCCACTGGTATTTGGATAAAAATGTACTTATTTAGTTTTTTCTTGAGTTACTATTTTATCCTATAATTCTTTCTCTAACAGATAGTTTTGAGACATGTATGATGCCAGTTTGAACCTATTTTTGCTGTGATTTTCATCATTAAGAGATAAATTTAGCTGCTCTTGCATTTACTATGGGAGGGAAAATCTTTACATCGTTTAAGAGACCATACAACATATACTTTGTCTCCCAGAACAGGCAATGTCATATTCTTTTGAAAGTTTTAACAACATTGATCCTCATGGTTTTTAAACACAAAACAGTAATTTCTTCTATGGGTGATAGTTTTTTTTTATTTTATTCCTACGAATATTTCAATTTTAGAGTCACTTATTGGTAGTAAGTAATACATGAAGATGAATTTAATTTCTTTCATGTACATTCAATTTTCAAAAGGTTTACGTTCTGTACCAATAATAAAGGGTCAATCAAGATTGATTATATTGAGGCATATGACTAGACTTTGGGGTATTTAAATAAATATATTCTCTCTATCACATTCAGAGACAAAAATTCAACCACAATACATGATTTGCTCATTTCTTTCTCTCTGTGAAATTCATCTATTGTTAACACTAGCTCTACGTTCTCTACAAAATTCATTTCCCTTTATATGTTATATTTCTTTCTATATGTCTGTGTTCTATTTTAACAATAAGTATAGCTTATTATTCTCTTCCTAATGGGGAAGACAGGAAAAAAAAAGAAGAAGAAGAAGAAGAAGAAGAAGAAGAAGAAGAAGAAGAAGAAGAAGAAGAAGAAGAAGAAGGAAGAAGAAGGAAGAAGAAGGAAGAAGAAGGAAGAAGGAAGAAGGAAGAAGAAGGAAGAAGAAGGAAGAAGAAGGAAGAAGGAAGAAGGAAGAAGAAGAAGAAGAAGAAGAAGCCCTAGCTGGTTTGGCTCAATGAACAGAGCACCGGCCTGAGGACTGAAGGGTTTCAGGTTCCATTCTGATCAAAGGCACATGCCTAGGTTGTGGGCTGGGTCCCCAGTAGGGGGCCTGCAGGAGGCAGCCGATCAGTGATTCTTTCATCATTGATGTTTCTATATCTCTATCCCTCTCCCTTCCTCTCTGAAATCAATAAAAAAATATATTTTTTTTAAAAAGAAGAACAGCAATGATTTAAAACAAAGCAAAGTTAGGTAGTGAGATGCTTCATGATTTCCACATATAAATTGGATCATTTAGATGACTTCTACAAGATTTAAATAAAATAATATATGCTTCATTGAAGTCACAAACTACTTGAAGGATTCTAGCAATTGACTGCTTGGTGGATTTAGTTGTTAAGTAAAAAGTGAATCCACTAATTAGTCAACATCAATGTATTAGTTGTTCTCCAAATATCACAATAACTGAAGACTCTTTAAGGCCTAGTAACATAATTCTCCCATCCTCTCTATTTTATTTGTAAGGGAAGAAAACTCAATTTTTTTAAATGTAGAATATAAACATCACATTAGAAAAGTAAATTATAGTGTAAAATTGAATTAAAATATGAAAGAAGCACCAATTCATTCAAATTGAAGAAAACAGAAGCTGCTGCTTATGCTATAGACTGTATATAACTCAGCTTTGGTGTTCTCATCAAAGGGGCTTTAAAAAAAGAAGCTTCTAAAGAGAAAGGTACCTGCATTGCACAGGTCTGCATGTATTCAGAGGTCACGTTACCCTGGTCTTGCTAATGTGTCCAAATCAATCCTCCTTTCTTCTATTTTCCTTCAATCCATTTCCAACTGGGGCACCCACTTTTTGAGAAAGATGATCCACACCCCAAAACACCTTCTCATTCCTCCGTGTCCTGTGTCTCCTTGATGAAATACCATGTGATTTTCATGGGGTAAAATCAGATACATGGAAACAGGGTCCTGACCCAGCGATGTGCAGGCTTCTAGAGTCCCCTATGCATCAGACTGCATCAGAAAAATCCCCAAGTGCAGGTTAGCCCCTGCCCATATGTTTCTCTCGAGGGCAGACTGTCAAACAGTTGTGCATTTAGCCAGATACCTGTTCTTAACAGCATCCTTTCCAGTATAGTTAGTACTTAAATGTACACATCTCCCAAATTCCAGTGAGCACATAGGGTCCCAGCCCTGCTCCATCAGGGAACACACCCTAGAAGCTGTAGCAGTGCGCACAGGGGACAGGGACAGGGACAGCAAGGGTCTGCTGGCCACATCCCCACCCGAGTGTGGCCCCGGCCATTTGCATGTCCCTCACCCCCAGACAAGAAAGGTGACTGGGGCGTGGATGCTCCTTGAGTCTAGATCTTCCAGAGAGAGGAGTTTTATGGCGAGGGTCCTTCAGTCCTACTGAATTTAGGGGGTCTGGCCTTTCTCCATCCCCTGCGCTCTCTCTTTGCCCACTGCACCCCCACCCTACCCTCGCATACACATACACGTAGAAGTGTTTTACACTGAAGGAGCCCCATTGACGTATGCATCCCTTCCCCTCCCACCTGGATAGAAGCCCAGAAGGGAGCGAGTGGGGTGAGATGCGGAGGTGGGGATCCCTCCTGTCTCTGAGTTTAGGGTCCCAAAGCGAGACCAATGAAGGGCCAGCCAAGAGTATTGGCTCTGGACCCACAAACAGACCTAGCATTTCCCTCCTCCACCAACCCCCTTCCATCCCAATGAGGTCACCGCGATGACAGAGAAGCAGATCAAGAGAGAGGGGGAAGAAGAGGACGAGGAGGAGGGCGAAGAAACCCAGACTGGAAAAGGCCATCAGACAAGGTTGCTTTTTCTGGCCACACAGCAACTGCGAGGCACGTGGTGCTGAGTCTCCTCCGCCCGCTCAGCCTGGGGAACGGGGGGACTGGCAGGAGCGCTTGGTGTTACCGCGAAAACAAAGGCGAGGAGAGGGGCGGGCGTGCAAGGGAGAGAGAGAGAGAGGCTCTGAGCAGTTCGGCTCTGCATCTCCGGCAAGCAAAGCTCATCATCTCCTTTGGCAAGAAAGGGAAGGGGAGCCCGGCCGTCTGGGAGGCCAAGGAGGGAGCGGGTTTCCCTGCGGAGACCAGGACGCGGCAGAACTCTGGACAGCGCCTCGCGGAGCGGCACTCGGAGCTCCCAGCTGCTCTAGGTTCCCGGCTCCTTTTTGGAACCCCGGCGACCTGTTTCCTCTCCCCTCTTGGACTCCGACCCACCGATCCTTCCTTCCACCCTCCCTGTCTGAACGGGCCCCGGCGTGGAGCGGCTCTCTTGTCTCTGGCCCGGTCCAGGAAGCGGGTCTCCGGTCCTGGAAATGCAGTCCTTGTGGATAGTGCTCCGCTGGTGAAGAAGGAAAAGTTTTGGGGTCGGGGAGGGGGAGGAAGCGGGGAGGAGGAGAGCGGAAGAAAGAAGGCGGATGGTCGGTTTCCCACTCTGATCTGGAAGGAATGATGACCGAGGAAGGATGTGCACCAGCGGCCAGATCATTGGGAGCCTCCTGGTGCTCTCCGTGCTGGAGATAGGGCTGGGGGTGTCCAGCGTGGCCGTGGGGGCGGTCAGCTTCAGCCTGGCCCTCCGACAGCACAAGCCGCAGCTCGGAGACTCGTCCCCGGTATGGAGCGGGGTGTGTGTACGTTGAGCCATTTCACTCTCTTTACCTCCTTAAGGCGATGGTCCGTGTGCGTGCGTTAGTCACCTCCCCCCGGGGAAGAAAACCATAAAGCTCCAGGGCTTGCATGTAGGTTCATGTTGACGGGCTATGCCTCTTGACGTTGTTTTTTTTTTTTTTTTTTTTTGCCCAGCAATTGTTTTCTTTTTCTTTTTTTTTTTTCTTCCTTACCTTGGCTCAAGACCAAATTAAATGCCTTTGTTTAAAGTTGGGGAGGGGGCCCTTGTCACCAGCTGAATCTGCAGGGGACTGCCCGGTAGTGCTGATTCGGGGTCACACCTGTCAGGGGCAGACTGTTTCTTTTACAAGGGAAATCGAAATGAGAGTGTTACATCATTGTGGTGTACCAGGAACAAGCAAGGGTAGACTTTGTGCATTTATGTCTGAGTACACTAAAGGCAACACCAGTTTGACAAAAAGAGAAATGTGGTGTGAGTAAAAGGAGCATTTTATCCGCCCCCTCCCTTTCCCCTCCCCCCCCCAAAAAAAAAACACCAAAAAAACCCACTGCTCTGAATTTTCCCATGCTAGCCTTCTGTACTTCATTTCTAAAAACTCTCTTGCAAGTTCTAGGCAATAAGTTGAACAACAAATGGTATGGTATTTAACAACATTCTACTTGGAGAATAACTTAGCTCAAAGAGTGCCTAAGGCTCAGAGAAAATGCCATCATCATCTTTTCTAGGTCAGATGGCTGACCCAAGGAGCTTCTTGTTATTTACTTTGGGTGAGTCTCCAGGAAAGCCTGGGAGACCCATCCCTTCCACCAAGAACCAATAAAGTAACTTAGCACTAGTCCTAGTATGGCCCTAATTTTGAAAATCAGCTTTTCCTCTCCTTTAATGTATAAAGCTGTTCTATTCTTTGGGGTCTCTAGCTCCATCTTACTTACATAATTTATGGGATGTTATTCTATCCCTGGTAATCAGTGGGCATAATTAGCAATCATGGCTTAGGTACTTGTGCTATAAGTTACTGAGAAAAAGATGATCATGTATGAGTTCAAATAAGTTTTTACAAAGTAACTCATTTTTTGAGGGAAATTCTAGCATACTTAAGATTCTAGCATTCTTAAAGCATTCTGCTTTAGAAAACTTGTTTTAATATTATAATTTTTCAAAGTGAAGTGGATGTTTTAAAATTGCAGATGTTAAAAGAAAAATGGTGTTCAATTCTAATGGTGAATTCTTCCAAGAATCCTTGTTCTATCTAAATTCAATAATAACTTACTACCAACCTCTGAATAATTACCTTTTTCTTTATTATACAATTTTATCAATGAATATTTTAAGTATGAAAGTCTAAAGGCAAATCTTAAATCTGACATTATATCTTATATGTAGTAGTGATTATTTTAGAGTTATAGTTATTATAATTAACAGAAATAGTCATACTCGAAAACTTCTATCAGACGATTATCAAAATGAAATGTAATGTAATGTCAACATTTAAAGCAAAAGGAAGAAAATGTGACTTTGGGGTCCAGATCATGGGAGATTGTTCGCCAGTTCAAGGCAATGGATATATTTCTTATGAGGGAAAAGCCTCAAATATTTTTCAAAACACTTCCCCTCTGACATGTAAGAGATTGAGTGAACAAACTTGTCTCTAAATAGTATTGAAGTATCCTGTTTTTATTTAAGAATTTAAAAAGTTACATTTACTTGACATCATGTAAGAAAAATAATTAAATTATTTGTATCCCTCTTCCCAAACTATTTACTATTATCTAGATGAGTTGATATATGTGTATATACAGAAAATGAAAATTTGAATCGGATTAGTGAAAAGCAAATAAAACAGTTATCTATAGTCATTATCATAAAGAACTACTTCCATGTTTAACTGGTTCTTTAGAGTAGCCAAAATTCACCTATGATCCTAGAACAATAGTTTTGACTCAGTAGAAAATTTTAAAAAACTACATGTGATTGAATGAATGGATTTGAAACTAGAATGCCCAAACAGTTGGTCACTTTTATGAACTCATATTAAAAAAGCAAATTTGTGAAAGAATCAATAGCAAGTTGTGATCCTTGTTTATCAGATTATATGCTTGCTAAATTGATTTTTAAAATCATTTTGCAGAGGTCATTTCTGATACAGTCTGAATTATCTCTTCATTCTGCCAATGATGAATTAATATAACCAACATTTATAGAGGGATTGCCGTGTGCAAGGCATTTTACTATATAACTCAAAGACTATTGAGATGAATCAGAATGCCTAGTAAAGGAAAGATGATGGGTAGATACATCACTAACTTTATCAGTGACACATTAGAGTTTGGCCTCAGAGAGATACAGGGGCAGGTAAAGGGAAGAGAGGTGGGGATGGCCAATGAAACATCCATGGGAGAATGATTATTTTTCTCTTGATCTTACAAGTTTACTGGGAAATTAATGTATCACTGTGTTGAGTAATGTAGCACAGTGTGAAATCTGGAATCTACGTGGGTACAGATCCCAGATCTGCCATATACTATCTGGTTGACTAGCCAACGTTTCCTCATACATTGTAAAACCATGCTGTTTGAAGGCACAAATGAAATAAGGCTCTTAGTAAAAAGCACAGCATGGAGGAAGCACTGAATAAATGTGAGCAGCTAATACTGGGTGCACAAACCGGCAGAGGAGAGCATGAGGAAGGAAAACCTTTCAGGCAGCATGAATGAAGGCAAAAACCTGGGACGGGGTGAGTTATGTCCCAGGAGGAACAGGCCCCTCTGTTGTTCTGGGGCGTAGGTTTGTGAGGGAGAGATAAGGTTGGGAAGAGTGATTGGGGCCAGATCAAGGGAGGTTGTTCGCCAGTTCAAGGCAATGGATTTATTTCTTAATAGTTTAAAAAATTAATAATAGCAATTCTTACTTTCTAAAAAGACTCCAGGGAGAGGCAAAGGAAAACTAGACAGAAACTTACGAATCTCTCTGGTATTTTATGAATTAAAAGTCTGTATTATTTATGAACACAGGATGATATTTTATAACAACCTGTCAGGATAACCATAGTCTATAATCAGAGTGTGTTTTTTGATTGGTGCCATGAAGTTTTTTTTCCCACACATTAATATCATTATTTCAAGACTTCTGACTTAAATTTTAGAAGTCAATGAAAATAAAAACTGTACTATGAAAAGATTGCTTCTTACTAGCAGAGAACCCAACATCATAAGCTTTATGTCTAGGTCAAATGCACTAAGAATTTGGATACCTATTTTGATTATATGGCCCTAAAATGTAAATATATAAATAAAAGATGGCTTAAAAATACAATAGTACCAAGATCAAGGACTTACTAGTAAAATCAATGAAACTGATACTTATACAGACTATTTTCAGTCGCTATTTTTATAATCAGGCAAAGGATGCGTCTGCAATCAGTTTAAAAGATGTGGGCATTTAGAAGGGGAAAAAAATCATTTAGACTTAGAGAAAGAAAGCTATAAATGCCTTTGTAGTATGTCGCTTCTTCTTGATTCTTTTTTATAGCCAATATATTGTCACCTCATTAAAAGCATAAAAGAAGATATAACTGTCAGATAACAATGAATGAACCATTGAGTAAACTGCTTTGGAAAAGACGTTGTCATGGGAAATATAATGGATGTGTAAGATGTATTAGTGGGGCATTAATTAGATAAGGCTATGTTTCAACGTTGCTGTGTGATAGGTACTTTTCTCAGTCTCCAGTGCATTATCTATAATGGGAATGGACTGTATTTACTGGTACACAGATTCATGGGTCCAAGAGAATTTTATTTTGTTGCTCTAGGTTGACAATTGGACATCTAGAGATTCAGAGGGCCATGCCCAGAACAACCTGTCAGGATTCTGAGTTGTAGTTGATATATCCCATGGTAAATTCCATTATGTATAGCTGATAATCATTCTATAAACTAAGTATATTAAAAGAACTTTCTAAACCCTGTTCACCCCACATATAAACATGGTCTTTTATAATATTCAAAATGTTTTATTTAAGTCGTATAAAGTTTAAGTACTTTTTATTGATTATTTTTCTGGAGCATACTTGCTTTGTGTATCATAACTTTATCTGCTTAATAAATCTGATAATTTAGGTGAATGAAATGTATAACATAATCAAGGCCCATACCTGTTGTGTGGACGCCCGATTCACCATGGCAACAACTCAACCAATTTTAAGATTGTGATAAAATTCACCTACTGTACATTCTGATCCATACCATAGCAATACAAATGATGTGCTATATATGAATTATAGCTGCTCCAAAGTCTAATTTTTAATATTTAAATCTGCCCAAAACAAAATGAAACAATCAAGTGAAAGGAATCCCTCAGTTACTTCAAATGTACAAAATTTGAAGCTAGTGTGTCTCTGACCAGATAATATATCATTATTTGTCAGAGTCAAAATATTTATAAAAACACTATCGCATCCTAAGAAAAAATTACAATGTATGTTAATACCTCGTTTTAAATTAATTTTAGCTATGCAACTAATTAACAACTAAATTCTCATTTCAAAGGATTAGAATGAATTAAAACTGAAGTTCTTTCTCCTGTCATATTATCTAAATTAGCCACACTTGTAAATTTAGTGTGTAATTTCATAGATATTTCTCCATGCATAAGTAGTATTGTTTGAACGTATGGACCAATTTGATCAATTTTCTGGATATAATAAAGCCTATTTATAAACTCTGTAGAGGCCCAGGTAAAGAATCTCTTTCTCATCTGGTATACACCCTTATTCTCAAGTGCTACTTGTTATCTGCTGGGGTTAGGTTAGGGAAATTAGAGAATAGGCAGTTAAATAAGTTAGCCAAGCCAAACTCCTGGGAAATGTGGTTATTATTCAAGGAACCCTGGTCACCTTCAGTCATCTACTTGTTGACAATTGGTTTGATACAAACAACCTAAATAAAGCCAGTCTTTCATTTGGATGGTTTTGCCTAAAATGTTCAAGCTGGCTCTCTGCAGTGACTTAATTATCGGTCAGATCATCCATTATGTGCCTTGAATATGGCCAAGCAATGTGACTTTTTGTACATGTACTTTGCCCTGAGATAATACTTAACTTGATTGGTAGGTAAGAGCATAGCCCAGCCATCCCTGCTGAAGTGCTTGTTTTGAAAATTCAGTAAAAACTAGAATACGCCCACCAAAGGAGGAAAAAAACATCTAGGTTATGTTCAAATAATGTTGGGTCATTCACTTCTGAAGTGAACAAACTTTTATTTTACTATATGCTATATATATGGCATAGAAATGGTATTCATTCAAATAGCATTTTATACCTAAACTAGAGGCCCGGTGCTTGAATTTGTGCATGGGTGGGGCCCCTGGGCCTGGCTGGCAATCAGGGCCAATTGGGGGGGTGGGGCAGCTGGCCGGAGGAGGGACCACAGGAGGTTGACCCCAGCAGCAAGCTAACCAATGGCTGACTCCGCGAGGAATCAGGCTCCCTCTTCCCTCCTGTGTGGGTCCAGGGTGTGGGTGAACCAGATTCGGGGCTGTCAGGGCCCCAGCAGCAAGGTCTGAGTCAGTGCACGTCATAGCTACCGGACGGTCATCTGGTCGCGCTGGTAGTTTGATCATAATGGTCACTTAGGCTTTTATATATAGAGATAACTAAGTTCAGAGTTGTTCAAAATACTTCATTTTCTTAGTAATTTAGTCAAATTACCAGATGGTCACTCTGCAGATAGATGTGTATTTCAACACACCAAATAGACAAAGCCAGAATAATTAGATGATAGTATATAAGGTCTCTGATTGATCATCTTTCTGGGAGAAAGAGAAAGACAGGGAGAAGAAACTATGTGACCACTTTCATCTGTGATGTTCAAAGCCACACGGCCCTCATGCATACAGATCTAATGTACAAATACTTTATTCAAATTGAATGATAGTTTGGATTCAGACATCTCTCTCGGTGTCACTGTGGCACTAGGTAATTCATGTATGTTCACTAAGTCAAGGAGAGCATTGCCAGCACTATTTCATGGGCTGCTGTGAAGTTGCAGTGAAGCTGAGGCAATGCTTACAAAGCGGGCAGGACCACGATGGCACAGAGCAAGTGCTGAGGGAGCATCAGCTGCTCTTTTTGTCTCCTGTCCTCATGTGATCCGTGACTGTCTGGAACCCACAGCACACCAGTGGTACACTGCTTCTCAACACTTCCCCAAGCCCCTGAGTCAACTCTAGTTTGACTCATCCTTTTTTTTTTTTATGTATGGTATTTGGCTAGTTAACTTTTAATTTAATTCAGGTAAATACATTAGCAACTTCAAAAATGTACCAAAATATCTGCATCAGATAAAACTGAATGGAGAAATAGCTGCTTTCTTTTGGAAGTGGAGAGGGTGATAGAAATTCTATCATAAAAACATTCTGTAATTGGATAAATGAGCCAAATTATCTAAGTTAGGCAACTCCAACTTGAGGATATCATAACTACTATTTAGGTCATAAGTCAAAGTCCTCATAATGTTAAAATAAATGTACAAATTAATACTTCTAATAATGATACTTAATATCTTAGAGGCTTGTATAGTTTTGCTTGAACTACCCATGTAGCTTTTGAAGCAGTGTTTACTCTATGTTATATTATTAACAGATACATCAATGAAGTATCTGTATTTCAATAATGATTCTTATAATGTTAATTAGTGTCCATGATCTTTAGCTCCAGTATTAAGATTCCTGAGAAGCAATTCTAAGTTCCATTTGTCCATAAAATATTGGACAAAGTTATGTGGTCAAGGATAAAAGAAAAATATTAGTGATTCAGTAGATCACCTTGGGAGACAGAGTGGCTTGAGCTATTTATCCTGTAGAAATAATAGTAGGCATGATTTATTAATAGTTAACGACAGTTCAGATGCTTTGATATACATTATTATTTCTAATCTTACCCACTTTGTGAAGAAGCTAGTATTTTATAAAGTCTATGTAGAAAAAAGAAATTATCTAGTACCCATTGTTATTTTATCAGCTGAGTTAGTATTTAAAGCCTGGCCATCTTATTTCAAAATAAGTACTTTTACTGTTGCATTGTGTGGAAATATTTTAAGGAAAAGTCATTCACTGAGGCCTGGGAAATGGAGTTATTATTCTCATTATTTCCTCCCACTCCTGAGTGTCTGAGTCAGGCAGGATGGCATAAAGGCCAGGTCTTGATCAGTGTTTGTATCCATTTTCCAGAAGAGAATGGCATAGTCAACTGGTCAACAAACTCAAACCCCTGTTCTTAGAGGAGAGTGAGATATTCAACTAAGTTGTTCCTACCTTTGAAGCTTAAGCTTTAACTTTAAAAACAAGACTAACGTATACATCTCAACTGATGGTTAAATATTATGAGGAAAAGTCAGGAAGACACAAAACAACATGTTTAAACATAGTTCATTCAAAATGAACATGGATTTGCCCTAACAAGTCCCATCTCCTCAATTCCCCACAAACTGCTTTGTTGTCCCTTCCATGATCTTACAGATGGTGAAAGCAATCGTAGTGCATCTTATGTTCTCTTCCCACTGGAAACCTGCCCAATCTCCAATGCCTGGAAGAAGTTCTCCCTGCAGGAGGAAGTCATCTTTGACCCCCCTGGGGAATTGAGGAGATGGGACTTGTTAGGGCAAATCCATGTTTATATAAAAACTGTTGAGTAAAGATCTACTTCATTTAAATAGAATAGGACCAGCTTGAAAAGTGTCCAGAAAGCCCTAGCCAGTTTAGCTCAATGGATAGAGCATCAGCCTGCAGACTGAAGTGTCTGGGGTTCGATTCCAGTCAGGGGCATGTGCCTTAGTTGCAGGCTCCAGCCCTGGTTGGGGTGCTGGTGGAAGGCAACCAATCTATGTGTCTCTTTCACATTGATGTTTCTCTCTCTCTGTCTCTCCCCCTCCTTTCCACTCTCTCTAAAAACATCAATGGAAAAATATCCTCAGATGAGAATTAACAATAACAACAAAAGTCTGCTCTTGATTCTCTACTAAGCTTGGTGAGCTCTGTTGGGTAGAACTTGATAATCATGAGGGGAAGGTAGTTAAACAAGGCACTGCTTCACAGTTTTAAGGCAAAACACCAGCCTTTGGTTCCAAGATGTATATCCTGGATCAAAAGAACTACTTGAAGGAAATCATGAAACTTAAGGGAAGCGTAAATCTACCATCACAAACCAAACTCCAACTTCAAGAGACTTCCTTGTTTGACAATGGATTTGTAAGGTCAGAAGTTCCTTTTGTTCAGTTACTCTTACAGCTGCCTGACATCTATATATAAAAAAGCCTAAGCAACTGTTATGACTGGATGAAGAGCCAGTAGCTATGACACGCACTGACCACCAGGAGGCAGATGCTCAATGCAGGAGCTGCCCCCTGGTGGTCAGTGCGCTCCCACAGCCAACCTCCCGCAGCCAGCAACCTCGCATGGTCCCTCCCTGGCCAGCCCCGATCGGCCCAGATCAGGACTGGGAGAGACAGCCCCGAATTCATGCACCAGGCCTCTAGTATAAAAATAAGAGACATTTATTTCACTGAAGGTGTCAGCATGACACAAAGAAATGAAAATAGGTTGCGGAGGTATGAAGACTTGGGTTCAAATTCTAACTCTAGCATTTCCTAGTTTTTTAAGTTTAAATGAGTTACATTATCTCACTGAGCAATTAGCTAACTCATCTGTAAGATAGCAATACTACTCACTATCTCACAGAGTTGTTCTAAAAATCAAGTGTAGCCCTAACCAGTTTGGCTCAGTGGATAGATCATCAGCCTGCAGACTCAAGGGTCCCGGGTTCGATTCTGGTCAAGGGCATGTTGTGGTTGTGGGCACATACCCAGTAGGGAGTGTGCAGTAGGCAGCTGATTGATGTTTCTCTCTTATTGATTTTTCTAACTTTCTATCCCGCTCCTTCCTCTCTGTAAAAAATCAATAAAATATAATATTTTAAAAAATAAAAATCAAGTATAATACTTATGTGGGCTTTATACAGTATATGTTAGGTATTCAATAACTACGAGTGGCCCACAACAATGGCTGCATGCTTTTGCCATACTTCTAGAAAATCCATTTTCTGAATGTGGTTTCTATTTATGTATTATAGACATTTTATTTGTATACATATCTGAAAGGGAACTTATTGCAAGACCATTGATGAAATTGACCTTAAACTCAAGGTTTGATAACATTTAGGTCATGTACTCTCTCTTAGAAAATATGTACTTTTCATAACCAATTTGGGGAATTAATAGTTAATTGCGATTTAGCGTTCCAGGGATATTTTCCAGGTCAATATTGGGATAAAAAAGAATAATTATTGTTTACTAAATAGAGATTTGTGCTTGATTTTCTCTTTATTTTTGGCTGGGCTGTTGGATATCTTAGTTCTCTCTCTAACTTGTTTCCTGCCAAGTATCTTCCTGCATGGATCACTCTGAAGAATTAAAATAATAGTGATAATTATGACATCAATAATAACAGCAATGGCATCTTATGTTAATGGTATAGTACATTGCCTATGAATTTCATCTGCTTTCATTATACCATGTTATTTCAGCAGATGAGGTTCTTCACTGGTGGATGAGAACCTAAAGGATTTAGTATTTAGTGACTTAAGATCTGAAAGTGATAAAGCTAAGAGGAGTAGAATAAGAACCTAAACCACTGGAAGAAAGAATGTGTGTATGTGAGGGGGAGATGAAGAGATAGGCGATTCGTTGGAGGAAGTTCACAATTGTCATTCATATGCAATATAAGCTGCCTTCAGGTTGCTAGTGCCCTGATTTGGGGATGTGTTCACAATGCCATGCCCCTCTATCAACTGCAGCTCATTTCCATAACTGGCCTGCTTTCTGAAATGGCCAGGCATGTTGGATGGACATTCATTTGTGGTGTTGACAATTCCTGGGAAAAGCAGAAGCTCTGTCCTCTAGTCCCCTGGAGTCCCTGGCCATCTTCAACTCTGGGAGGACCAGTCACAAGTCATACACTCATAGTTAGCACGTGTCCAAAGGTTATTTTTTTTTTCTATCCTCTTCACCAAATCCATCTTCCACATTGTAAACTTGGTTATATTTTCCACATGTATCAAGCTGCCAGCATTATTTTTGAATGTTACCCAAATATATGACAAACCTAAGTTAATTTTACTCATTTATGACATGAAGGAATCTTAAACATAAAAATACAAACAAAATCATGCAAACTGGGAAAACCTAATTTGTGAAATTACCTTAAGGTATATAGAACTATTTTATATTGAATTGTGATTATGAAATATATCATACACAGGTCCTGAGTATAATGTATAATAAATGTTTAAGTTACTCTAGTAAAAAGAATGTAATTGACAACATTATCTATACCTGGAGTCTCCATAGTGGTTGCATCCTTTTTTACTTTCTTTCAAAGTACAAAGCATTACCTTAAATTTTTATATAAGTTTGAATTTTTAAATTTAGCAATAATTAAAATAACAAAATAACAAAAATTGGGATTCAGGAGATAAACTCTTCAGATTCTGTTACTGCTATCTAGGAGACATTTATTTTGTTTTGTTTTAAGGACTAACATGAACAATGACTATACCTAAGATTTATTTGGACAACTGACACTTAAACATACTGCAAATTCAAACTCCCACTGACCCAAATTCATAAGTTTAGTTGTAATTTTCCTTGCTACTGTTGGAGCAGACACAGCTCTCACAGCAAACAACCTAGTTAGTGAGCATACTCAAAATATTCAACAGATTATTTTTTAAAAAGAAAAACTATCATAACCCAGAATTGGACTGGACACAATGCATAATGAATTAACTACAGAAAGGTTGGGTTACATGAACATTGAGGGGGACATGTGAAGGAAAGGCATTCTGAGGATAGAGGCTAATTTTCTCTGTGCAATGAAAGATCTGGGTCTTAAGCCAGGGAAAAAGTCCTGAGATTTTTGAACTTGGATTCATTTAGAAGAGCTTGGCATGCCAATCAGCTACATGCTATGTTTGACAATTTCTTCTAAAATTCATTCTTGTGTGTTGCTGGTTTCGTTCAGTTACTTTACAGTCTCTAAAAAGGTTTCTCTTAGTACCTGCTGTGACCTGTTTACCACTGTGGGGTTTTTATTTCCTTCTCTCCCTTGAGTACTTTTGGTTTAATTTCTTTGTTTGCTGTGGTTGCCTTTGAGCCCATGCTATCTGCTATACCACCAAGATGGCCTGGTGGTAATGGAGGACTGCTTATCACACCAACTTATCTGTTGTACATATTATCCTCTTGATATTTTATTTTTCTGTGAAGGTGATTATATTTGTGAGATGTTGTGGCTCTATTGATAAACATGTACATTTACCCTTTTGCAGTTGAACTTTGGAAATTTTCAAAATTCTCTGGAGTGACAGAAACATGGTATATGGATCTATGTGCCTTGCTTTACTTAAGTGTTCTTTTTGGGGGTAGAAAACAAGAAATTGTTCTAGCTTAAGAGGAAAAATGAACAATGCATAATTAGCAGGGTTTTCCATGGACTAAGGAAAGAGAGAAATATAAATAGAAAAGTGACTTTTTAAAAAATTTATCTTTATTATTGAGAGTATTACCGATGCTCCTCATTTGCCCCCCAATAATCCCCTCCACCTGACTCCTGCCCCACCCCACTACACTATTGTCTGTGTCCTTGGGTTATGCAGATATGCATATATGACCTTTAGTTAATTTCTACCTACCAGTCCTCCCCCCTTCCCTCTGAGCTCCAGGCTTCCATGTCTCTGGATCTATTTTGTTCATCAGTTAATTTTATTCATTAGATTCCACAGATAAGTGAAATTATGTGAAATTTGTCTTTCTTTTACTAGCTTAATTTCACTTAGCATAATACTCTCCAGGTCTTTTCATTCTGCCTAAATTGGCAAGAATTCCTTCTTTTTTATAGCTACATAGTATTCTATAAATATTTCTCTCTTTTCCGCAACCAGCACGGCTAGAGAGTGGACAGGAGTCCTGAGTAGGAGAGACGGGGGATTGAGAAAATGAAAGAGACAAGCACAAAGACAGTAGGGAAAGCTGGGACTGGGTGGGACAGCTGTCCTCTGATGGAGAGACAAGGACCAGAGCTGATGCAGTGCATTTATTTATAGAGTAAGATACCAGGAAGTTTTACTAAAATTTAAGATAGAGAAAATATGTGCATTCTTTTGACTTCTTTGTGATCATCACTTCTGGGTGGGCCCGGATAATTGTGTGTGTTCCTGGTGCCTGGCTGGATATAGATAATAAAATTCACGCCCTGGCACTTGAGCTAAAGATCAGACTGACAACACACCTGCCTCTAGAAAGGTATGTTTCCAGGGCATGGCTCTGCCAAGCGCCACTGGATTCAGAGGACAATCAGCTCAGGGGCCTTTCCCAGGTGCTCTCTACAGTATTCCATTGTGAAAATGTACCACAGTTTTTTTTTTATCCATTCATGTACTGATGGGCACTTGGGCTGCTTCCAGATCTTAGCTGTTATAAATAATGCTGCTATGAACATAGGGGTGCATATATTCTTTCTGATTAGTGTTTCTGGTTTCTTAGGATATATTCCTAAAAGTGGGATCACTGGGTCAAATGGCAGTTCCATATTTAATTTTTTGAGGAAACTCCATACTGTTTTCCACAGTGGTTGTACCAGTTTGTATTCTCTCCAGCAGTGTACTTTGGTTCCCCTTTCTCCACATTCTCACCAGCACTGGTTGTTTGTTGATCTATTGATGGTAACCATTCTGACAGGTATGAGGTGATACCTCATTGCCATTTTAATTTTCATCTCTCTGATGATTAGTGGTGTTGAGCATTTTTTCATATATATATGAAATATATATCTTGGCCATCAGTATGTCCTCTTTGGAGAAGTGCCTACTTAGAAAAAAGTTACTTCATTTTAACATAAACACTAAGCTAAAAATACAGAAGAATTGGGATAGGAGAGAGCAGAAGCCACTGAGGAGATCAATAAATCTAACAAAGGCAGAACAAGTCCAAAGAGCTGAGTTGTGAGATAGTACAGCTCAGAGCCCAGGACTCCCAGGGCTAAGACTAAAGGCAAAATACGTTCAACAAATACTATTCCTCAGAGCATATAATCTGTGCTCTGGGTTAGATTTGGCAGTGAATACAATAATCATGATCCCTGATCTTCTAAAGCTTAATTTAAGAAAGAATATAGACAATGAACAAATAATGCACAAATTAATAATTACAGGTTGTAACTTGTTAAACACGAGAAATGTAGGCTTATGAAGAATATAACTGTATTAATAATAAGAGAATCAGGGGAAGAATCTCTAAGAAAACAATATTTTCTGAAGGAGAATGAGGCATTACCCAGATGAAGAGGAGGAAGAGCATTGTTCTAAACCAAAGGGAACAGCATGGGTCAAGACTCTGAGATAGGAAAATCTTGATGTGTTTGAGAGCCTGAAAGAAGGCTAGGGTGACTAGAATATGGCAAGTAAGCAGGAAAATATAGAAGGCCCTAGTGGAGGTGGGGAGGCCAATGGGAAACACTCAAATAAGACACATGCTACCATGCTTTCATTTTCCCCTTAATTATAATAGAAGCCACTTGGGGCTGCAGATTAGAAAACATTTTAGAGTCAGACAAGTTAAGAAGTCACAAGTCTAGTTAGGAGGCTACTAGGATGTATGGTATAATGGTTACATGGATAAGAGTGAAAGAATAAGATAAAAATAGAGAAAACACAGATATTTGAGACATAGAGTTGACAAGACTCTGTTTGATTAGATGCCATTGTAAAGTAGAAAGAATGAGTCTCAGATTTTGGGACCCAGCAACTGATAGGATCCCATTTACGCTTTTGAAAATTAGATGCTTAGAAAAGGTAAAACTCTTATGTGTGTATGTGTGTGTGTGTGTTGGGGGGGGCAAGTAACTGTATAAGGGGAGGAAATATCAAGGATCTATTTGTGATCTGTTATGTTAAAGGTGTCTGTGAGATATCCAAATGGAGAGATGCTGTGGACTGTTAGATGGGTCCAGAGTTCAGAAATCAGGACTATGCTGGAAATAGGAACATGGGAGTAGTGTATAAATACATTAAATACATGTAAATGTATTTTTTAATGTTTTTCTTGATATTTAGAGAGAGAGGGAAAGATAGAGATATCATTGATTTGCTACCTCCTGCAAGCTCCCACTGAGAATTGAGCTCGCAACCTGGGCATGTGCCCTGACTGGGAATAAAACCAGTGACCTTTTGGTTCATGAGTTGATGCTCAACCACTGAGCCACACAAGCCAGGCCATGTAAATGTATTTAGAACCCACTGATTGAACCACCCAAGACAAAGCCTTTAGTTGCTATAATATTTAAAAGTTTTGATGAGAAGATAGAGAAAAGAGACTGGGAATTTTTGACCAGAGAAATACGTTGAAGACCAAGAGAGTATGGTGGCCGAGAAGCCAAAAGGAGAGGGCTTCCATGTAAAATGAGGACTGAAAGGGGGAAGTCATGGCCTACCTTAGCAGAAGTCCTTACAATAAAACAATAGGCGTGTAAGCAGCCTGAAGTCTGCTAGAGGGAGAATGGGAATAAGAACATGGAAATAGCTCAGTGTAGACACCTCCTGGTGAAGGAAAGATGGGTCTGTGCAGAGAAATAGAGCAACAGATGTAAAAAGACTTGGAATCTAGAAAGGTTTTTACTTAAGGGAGATTTTGGAACACTTTTGAATGCTGGTGAATAATGGAGTAGAAAGTGAAAATATAACGAGCAAGGAACTCTGAGTAGGTGAAGTGTGATTGAATTTAGAGCTGAAGTGGCGGTTTCATGTTGATAAGTTTTATCTTTTTCTATTGTAAAAAAAAGAGAGCAAGATGAATATGAGTAAAGATGTGTTTTTCACACTTAAGGGTGAGTGGTGAGAGGTCTTTCGGATGGCTCCTGTGTTTTCTGTCTAATCAGAGATCTGATAGCTAGGGAAAAGAAGAAACAGAAGTTGGGTTTGAGGAGAATATCATTAAAATGTTTCTTTCCCTGTTAGGTTGAGAATTAGAATTTGCACAATGAATCTGGATAGTGACCTAGGAATAATGTATTCTGAATTCATCACTTCACAGATAAGCAAACTGGAGCTCAGAAAACTAGCACAGCTGATACAGAACCGGGACGAGTCCAAATCCTGGTCCAACACGATTTCCACAGATGCCTCAAAATATTACAGATCCTTAAAATAAGTGCTCAACCAAAAGGAAAATGCAGTTATTTGGCTGCTGCCCCAAAGTGAATAAGGATGATCTCAAATTACTGGCACTGCTAAACCATCACACAGATATAATAAGCATTTTAACAGATTTGAGGGGTTTCCTTCCAGTTGGAGTTTCAAGGAAACGACTTTCTACAAAAATAGTCGTGTGTTCTCCATGGTGCTTTTCCAAAGAAATTGAAGCTATTTTTTAAAAGTTAGCTAATGTTTCCAAACCCACAAGAACTGGTGATCAACTTAGGTTTTGAAACCTTCCTGAATTTCCTTCAGGAAGGCTTTAAAAATAGATTCTTTTTTTTTGGGGGGGGGTATATTTTTTATTGTTGGTAGTATTACAGCTGTCTCACATTAACCCCTCCTTTACTCCCCCCAACCCAGTCCCTACCCACTCACCCCCAGGTCTTCACCACTTTATTGCCTGTGTCCATGGGCTATGCATATCCTATATTATAAAAGTGTAGTATGCAAATTGTCCCCTCGACCTCGACCGGGAGGTCGTCCAGGAGTTTAACTAGGGGGCAGCGGCAGTGAGGGCAGGTGGCTGGAGGAAGGAAGGGAGTACCTGGCCGGCAGCCAGCAGCCGCTAGGGACCCTACCAGTGCACGCATTTCGTGCACTGGGCCTCTAGTAGGTATATAAGTCCTTCCCCCCACCCCCACATCGAAGTAAGTCAGTCTATTCCATGCCTCCCTGCTTCGGGTCTTATTATATTGGTCAACTCATTTTGTTCATTAGATTCCACAAGTGAGATCATATGATATTTGCACTTTGCTTGACTTTTAAAAAAATATATTTTTATTGATTTCAGAGAGGAAGGGAGAGGGAGAGAAAGATTGAAACATCAGTGATGAGAGAGAATCATTGATCAGATGCCTCCTGCACACCGGGATCAAGCATACAACCCAAGCATGTGCCCTTGACTGGAATCGAACCTGGGACCCTTCAGTCTGCAGGCCGACACTCTATCCACTGAACCAAACTGGCTAGGGCCTTTGCTTGACTTTTTAAAACGGGATTTCAGTTGTCCTTTGGCAAGTACCAAAAGTATTTGGGAGAGGAGAGGTTTTTTTCCCCCACTTCTCCTACTAACCTGAACTTCATTCATTCATTTATCTGTTTATCAACAAATATTCATTTGAACTTCTTATATATGCAAGGTCCTGTGTTAGTGCTAAAGAATTAAAGATTTAAAAAACACCTTATGGGGTGACAAATATATAGTGAATAATTACCATAAAATATGATCAGTGTTGCAAGACATGAGTATCATATACTTTGTTAGGTTTTGACTAGGAATGCATAGCAAAGTTGAAAGTGCTTCACAAAAAAAAAAAAAAGTTAATATTACACTGGATCTTGATGTTTAAGAAAGAATTTTCAAAATAGGAAAAAAAAAAGAATTTTCAAGTGGAATGAAAAAGTAAACATTTATTGGCGGCTGCTATGTCCCACAGCCCAAGCTAAGCTCTTTCACGTGGTTGCCTCTTTTAAATTCATAATCATGTGGTATTTGAATTAATCGCCTCATTTGTATAAAAGGAATCAATATATATTCAGTGTCACAGCGCTATGATATATGTCAGGGGAGTTACTAGAGAAATGTCTGCTAAAAATGAGTAGGAGAAAAACAGGACCATTGAGATCAGTGATCAGAGAATGTCAGGGCTGGGGGGATCTCACAAACCCCATCCACTCCAACTCCCTCCTTTTAAGGATAAAGCCCATTGACTGGCCCTAATGTAAGTAAATGGCAAAGGAAGGCTGAATGGGAGCCTGGGGGTTCTGCTCTAAAGTGCAGAACTTTTTCCTCAGTAGTATGTAGCTGCAGCCTCCTGCAAGCTGTCAGCTGGTTTGTACAAGATTCCTTTCTGTGTTCTGCTATTTAGAGTCGCAATTATAATATTATTAACACTTTTATCACATCATCTCCCCTTTTTAAAATTCCGCTGCTTTTCCCTCTTTTTTCATTGTTTTCCTACCTAGTTGCTCCTTTAGCAGGACTGATCTGATTGATGGCAATACAAAGCCTCAGAAGCTACAGGATCCTAGAGCGTCCCAATATATCAATTTGGCAAATAATTACTAGTCTAACTTTAAATGAAGCACTTTGCTAAGAATGTGGAGATAGATAATACACCGGAATTTGACTCTGAGGTCTTTATAGCCGGTGGGGGAAATGATCTTGCATATTAAGCATGTAAATTCTTCTAAGTGCTTTACATCTGTTGTTTTATCCAATATTTACAGCAATCCTATGAGGGATGTACTCTCATGCACCTAATTAAAGAGAACACCATGATACCATAAGTTGAGAATGTTCTCAAAGTAACACAGCTGGAAAATGATGGAGCCATGACTCAAACCCAGCCGCTTTGACTCCAGATCAGTCTCCCTTAATCGCTAACTTAAAGAAACTAAAAACAAATACATATAGGATGCAATGTATGCTAATTCCATGGATGCACAAAGGAAAGGGAAGAGGGGGACAGATGGCTTCATGGGGGCTGCCTCTCTGGGAGCAAACTTGGGAAAATGAAGTAGAGGGACTGATGGGAGGTGAGGAGAGAAAGGCGTTCCAGGTGGGTGGAGGCCTGATCCGGGGGAAGCTTGAGAATGGTAAAGAGAATGTCGGTTTCTGAGCACAGAATGTGCAGGAGGAGGAGAGCCGCCGGGAGAGGTAGGCTTGACCTGTGAGGAGCCTGAGTACTATGCTATGAAATTTGAATTATATACTTTTTTAAAGAAATAGACAGGTACTAAACATGTTTTAAAGGTTTTGAGGATAAGGAGTAACATGAGTATTTTAGGAATAATTGCCTAGTCAGCAGTGCAGAGAATTAGAGCCAGGGGGTTTATGTGCATCTTTCAAATTAAAATGTAGAATCAGAATGAAGGGCAACCCCAGTGGGAATGGAGATAAAAAGGGCAAATGTTTATGACCCGGCCATCTGGGCCCTGATTACAGGCCAAGAAGTGTGTACAGCCATTGAAAAGAATGAACAGAGGGAAAATCATGCTTAGAATGAACTTAGAATGACAAAGGGGCATCTGAGGCCAGGGAGACTCTCTAAAATAATCCAGGGCTGGTGAGGGCTTGAATGAAATAAGAGGGTCACTGTGGATATATAATTAATGGCACACAGTGATGGATTCGATGGGAATGCTATGGAAAGGGGGGCGGAATCAAAAGTGCCTCTGAGTTTTTGAGAGAATAGTAGTAAGGGTAATAAACAGTGGGGAAGTCGTGAGTAGAAGCAGATTTGAGAGGTATTTTCTGAGTGTTTGGAACTGACAGTATCCCTGAGCTTCTGGCGGCGAGCACACTGAATTGCAGCCTGATTGTAGGCTGAGCTAAAAATAGACGAAGCTTTCATGACGACCAACATCCTGTGTCATTCTCTGGTCTCTTGTAACATGAACCCACTTTACACATGACATTTTGCTTTGAAATATCACATTCAGAGGCAAGTAATATCAGTGACACTTGAAAGACTTCCCTTGTATCAAGTAGAAATTAGTACATTTGATTATTACTTTCTAGAATGTAGTCCACTTATAAGCCTTAAAGTCTTGATCATTGCAGCTCAGCATAGCAGGGCCAGAAGAAGCTGGAGGGAATTATAATACCCAAATCCCTGGATACATATTGATTTGATGTCAGACAACCCACTTCCATGAAGGAGGCTATGTAATCAAATATACACACGGGTTGGCATAAGGCAAGATTCTATAAATAAGAAAAAAAAAGAATGTATAAAATACATTTTTTAATTTTTCAGTAATTCAGACACTGGTCTGTATCTATCAGATGCTCAAAAATATTATACAATTTTTATAATTATGAGTAACTCATTTATGTATGCTCTATTGGGTAGTTGGAAATCATAAGTTTAACATGAGCATTATCTCAAGCCTTCTAATAGAACTATAAGTATTAGGATACCTGTAGTGTATAATTTTATCGATGGGGAAGTTTAAATAGCTGCTTGAAGTCCCACTAATATGTAGCATGGCCAAATTTAAAGCCCATGCCTTCCTGACTCCAAAGTCTGTACTCTTTACAGTTATTCTGTCCTCCACCCATTTCTTTTTTTTTAATTTATCTTTATTGTTGAAAGCATTACAGATGTCCCCTCTTTCTCCCTTGACCCCTTCTAGCCTGCACCTGCCCCCCATCCCAGGCCTTCCCCACACTATTTTCTGTGTCCATGGGTTATGTGCACTGAGTGGCCAGATTATTATGATCTCTAAATGCATAATAATCTGGCCACTCAGTGTATATCCTATATAATAAAAGGCTAATATGCAAATTGTCCCCTTGACCAGGAGTTCGACCAGCAGGCAGCAAACCACCCATGTCCCCTACCCCTGGCCAGGCTGGCCAGACCCAACCCATGCACAAATTCATGCACCAGGCCTCTAATACACACACACACACACACACACACACACACACACACACATACACACACTGAGTGGCCAGATTATTATACGTTCAGAGATCATAATAATCTGGCCACTCAGTGTATATATGCATATACAATCTTTGGTTAATCCCTTCCCACCCACCCACCCACCCACCCTGACTTCCCTCTGAGATTCCTTACTTTGTTCCATGCTTCTATGTCTCTGGATCTATTTTGTTCATCAGTTTATTTTGTTCTTGAGATTCCACATGTGAGTGAGATCATGTTATACTTGTCTCTCTCTGACTGGTTTATTTCACTTAGCATAATACTCTTCAGGTCTCTCTATGCTGTCTCAAAGTGTAAGAGGTCCTTTTTTTTTTTTGCTGCCACTGCTGCATAGTATTCCATTGTGTAACTGTACCACAGCTTTTTTACCTACTCATCTGATGGTCACTTGGGCTGTTTCCAGATCTTAGCTATTATAAATAATGCTGCTATGAACATAGGAGTGCATATATATACTTTCTGATTGGTGTTTAGGGTTTCTTAGGATATATTCCTAGAAGTGGGATCACTGGGTCAAATGAGAGTTCCATATTTAATTTTTTGAGGAAAGTCCATACTGCTTTCCGTAATGGCTGCATCAGTCTGCATTCCCATCAGCAAGTACTAGGGTTCCCTTTTCTCCACATCCTTGCCAGCACTTCTCATTTGTTGATTTGATGATAGCCATTCTGACAGGTGTGAGTTGATACCTCATTGTCGTTTTAATTTGCATCTCTCTGATGATTAGTAACTTTGAGCATTTTTTCATATGTCTCTAGGCCATCCACTTTGGAGAATTGTCTATTTAGGCCCTTTGCCCATTTTTTAATTAGATTGTTTGTCTTCCTTTGATTCAGTTATATGAGTTCATTATATATTTTGGATACTAACTCCTTATGAAATGTATCATTGGCAAATATGTTCTCCCATACAGTGGGCTCCCTTTTCATTTTGTTCATTTTGTTGATGGTTTCTTTTGCTGTGCAGAAGCTTTTTATTTAGATGTGGTCCCATTTGTTTATTTTCTCCTTTGTTTCCCTTGCCCTATGGCAGTGGTCAGCAAACTCATTAGTCAACAGAGCCAAATATCAACAGTACAACGATTGAAATTTCTTTTGAGAGCCAAATTTTTTAAACCTAAACTTCTTCTAACGCCATTTCTTCAAAATAGACTCGACCAGGCCGTGGTATTTTGTAGAAGAGCCACACTCAAGGGGCCAAAGAGCTGCATGTGGCTCACGAGCCACAGTTTGCCGCCCACGGCCCTAGGGGATGTATCGGCAAACATATTGATACAAGAGGTGTCTGACATTTTGCTGACTATGTTTTCTCCTAGGATTTTTATGGTTTCATGACTTACATTTGAGTCTTTTATCCACTTTGAGTTTATTCTTGTGTATGGTGTAAAGTTGGTGGTCTAGTTTCATTATTTTGCACGTATCTGTCCTATTTTTCCAATGCCATTTATTGAAGAGACTGTCTTTACTCCAATATATGCTCTTGTCTCCTTTGTCAAATATTAATTGAGCATAATGGCTTGGGTCAATTTCTGAGGTCTCTGTTCTGTTCTATTGATCTACACTGAGTGACCAGATTATTATGATCTCTGAATGCATAATAATCTGGCCACTCAGTGTGTGTGTGTGTGTGTGTGTGTGTGTGTGTGTGTGTGTGTGTATAGAGAGAGGGGGCGGGATGGTGGTGCTGCATGAATTCGTGCATGGGTGGGGTCCAGCCAGCCTGGCCAGTGGGAGGGGACATGGGCGGTTGTCTAGCCTGCCTGCTGGTCGAACTCCTGGTCGAGGGGACAATTTGCATATTAGCCTTTTATTATATAGGATATACACTGAGTGGCCAGATTATTATATGTTCAGAGATCATAATAATCTGGCCACTCAATGTATATGCTTCTTCTTGTACCAGTACCAGGCTGTTTTGATTACAGTGGCTTTGTAGTATAACTTGCTATCTGGTATTGTGATCCCTCCAACTTTGTTTTTCTTTCTCAAGATTGCTGCGGCTATTTAGGGTCTCTTTTGGTTCCATATAAATGTTTGGAGTATTTGTTCTAGATCTGTGAAATATGCTGTTGGTATTTTAATAGGGATCCATTTCTTTTAAGCCCTGGCTATAAAGAGCAGTGCTGGCTCAACAACCCAGGACTTAGTGGACAGTACCCATAGATTGACCTTTATTGAGAGTGAGAAGTGACCTGAAGCATAAATATGGCTCCTCTAAGGCTTCTGAGTAGCCAGCAGCTCCGCCTGAAAAGCCAAGGGTCCCCTTCTCTCCCTTGCAATCTCAGCTGCTAGTCAATGCACAGCCACCGTGCTATCTGTCTGCTATATGTTTCCTTCCAATATTTATGTTTCCTCTTCACCTGATCTATCAGATGCTCAACCTGCTTCTTCCTAGTTCTACCCTAAACCCCAGAATAACAGTGATGTGTGTTTTTTCTCTACTCAGATGCCTCTTTATTTTTCCCCAAGAAATGAGTGTAAAACTTAAAATTGTGTTGCACGTTTATCCATTCTCCTCACCTTGTTCTAAGTATTAGAGTTACTTCTCTCAGACACCTTTGAAAACAAAACATTATTCAAGGAAATGAGCTTTGGGGAAACTGGAACCTTTAAAACAAATATTTAAAATGACATAATACACGATGTTTCCTCCTTTGGAGATTCTGAAGCTGTATTTTGGGTGTAAATTGCACAAGCCTCACTTTATTTCCGAGGGAATGACATTAATTTGATTGAGTTCTGTGAAGTATAGAACAAACTGTAAAGGAAGGGAATTGGATAATGGATGATATTTGTTTATAAAGGTCTAAACATTGTAGATCTCATATATTTTAACCTCTGTTGTCCTATTTGGGAGTAGAAAGTAGACTGGAATAGCTAACAACAGAAGGCCACTGCTTAAAAATATCTGTCAGCCGCTGAAACCAGTTTGGCTCAGTGGATAGAGCATCGGCCTGTGGACTGAAGGGTCCCGGGTTCGATTCCGGTCAAGGGCATGTACCTTGGTTGCCAGCACATCCCCAGTAGGGGGTGTGCAGGAGGCAGCTGATCGATGTTTCTGACTCTCTATCCCTCTCCCTTCCTCTCTATAAAAAAATCAATAAAATATATTTTTAAAAATATATCTGTCAGCCAACAGCAAATTTCCACTAGTTTAGGACACGTATTAATTCTACAAATATCCGTAAGGAGGGTAAATATTATGGACTAGACATGGTGATCATTAGGGACCTCAATGATCTGGAAATTTGCCTAAAAAAAATCTTCTCTTGTTGAAAGAAGTTCTGCCAATTTATTTATTTGCTTTCCAGACAGTTATTTTTTCTTAAGGAGAAAGACAACAGAACATTCAGGAGTGATCATGAAGCTAGCCAAGAAACCAGGGCATGTTTGCCCCAGAGAAAACACAGGTTAAGGCGTACTTGTCTTAAAATGTGGGCAATGGGTAGATACAGGGACAAAGGCTTCAGGCTTAATAGAAGAAAGAACTTTCTGACGATCAGAGTTACTTAAAGATGAAAAGGACTGCCTTTCTTAATGGACAGGATCGATCCAAACTGCAGACTCTTGTCAAGTATATGCAAATAATATAGTGATGTTGGTCACATGATGAGTCATTGACATCCTAGCTTACTAAGTAGGAGAATTGTTTGTGAATGTTGTTTGTTTGGATGCAGGAACAGGGAGTAGGACAAAGGAAGGAAGATACATGGAAGAGAGGAATCTGGAGGAGCCGTTAATGAATACAAGGCCAACTCCCCAATCCCTTGACCTTCTCTTTCATTGAAAACAGAACTCTCTAGGACATTTAGCACTGCCCTGGGTTACTACCCAGGTTCTGACGTACACATAAGCAAGAAAATGATGTTTCCCCCGTGTGGATACTAATTTTTGTGTGTGTAGAACCCACCCAAGTGATATGTTGGAATTTAAATGAATGCCCTTGGGGGATTCTGTGACTTAATTCAAATATATATTCACATGGTGGGAACTTAAAACCAGAGAGGGAAATATTTTGATTAGTTTTTTCCATATTACACTTTATGTCCTTCTGTGTTTTTAAGAAGGGTTGTCTCTGCTGGCTTATTTTCCATCTTGTTCATGTTCATTAACTCCTCTAAAGGCTAAAGCCATAATCATTGATTTATATAATGTAACCAGAACAAAGTTCTAGAAATAGTAAATGAAATATTCTGTTATTTTATATAGTTCACTATAGAGAATTGGGAAAATAAAAAAGAGCAAAAGTAACATTAAAGTCAGCAATCACCCCACTACTCAGAGATAATCACTGTTTATATTGTGATATATTGCCTTAGCTTTGTTAGTATGAAAATAATAATTTTTGCAATATAAAAAGTACACAATATTTTATATTCTGTTATGTTAAAATTAAAATGTGCTCATAAGTCTTATAAGCATTAAAATGTGTTAATAACATAAGTGTTATAAGCATTTTATCATAGCCCAACACATTCTAAGAAAACATGATTTTAAAGACTACATTTTAGTTATTTAGCCCAGTCTTCTTCTTCCAGATACTTCCATACAATCTATACCTCCTAAAAAATATTTGCTTTTTCTCATTTTAGTAGACCTCTCCAACTTCCTACCTTACCTCAAAGCTAAACAAAATGTATTCTTTATCAAGATAAACTCATCTCTTCTTATCTCTACATTAGAGAGTTGAGCATCCTTAGAATGTTGATATTCCCTTTCAAGCTTGAAAATTAGATGTCTTTCCTAACTGCTTCTTTCCTTCGACATGATAATACCATTATTAGAGTCAGCATGAGACAGCAGGGAGTGCACATGCTGTAGAGTCAGACAGATCTGAATTTAAATTCTGATTCTGCCATTTATTAACACCATCCGAGTATATATTGGACAAGATCATTTACCTTTCTCTAAACCTTAGTTCCTCTTCTGTAAAATGAACTGGTTTTATCGATTGAGACAACATGCTTGAAGTTCCTTGGTTATTATAAACCAATAGTAATAAGTTAATACTCAATGAATATAAATTCCCTTCTATTTATACCTTGATAAGCTCTCCTATCCCTTTTTCCCAAGTTCTTTCATCACCATGTTTTGGTCAGCCATACAATGAACACCTCTAAAGCTATAATGGTTGAATGGCAGAAACTTTTCTATTGTAATTATGTATGGTCTTTATTCTAAAGAGAAAGCAGAGGATTTTAACTTAGGAGAGGCAGGAGGGCATTATAAATATACATGGGAGAGGAACTCATAGAAGTAAATGTGGTTCATTAAAAGGTTGATTAATTGAAGGGAGAAATCTTTTTAAAAATCTCTCCCAGCTGGAGGTAAAGACCGTATTCTAGTGGTAAATTGAAAAACAATCCTGTATATTAATTAGTAATTACTGCCACCAAGTGGTAGGAAAATGTTTCTTTAGAGACTGGAATCCATAGCCTTTGTGGGGGGAAGTTCCCTTGTCACAACTTAGTGATTACATGGTGGACCCGCACTTATTCCATTTCTTCCCATTACGTCACATCCTCCCAAGCTGTGATCTTCATTAAGTCGAAAGCCGTCTTTGGTTTCTGTTACCACGCTGCCAAAATATCCTCCTTTCAAAAGAAAAATCTAAGGCTTATTTTGATCTTTGTCTCAGGAGCTTCCTCTAGTACAGAAAGGAAAAAGCAACATGACTGCAATGAATGCTGAGAGAATTGGCGTGAAACAATGATTGGAAACTCCTAATTTAGTTCAGTCTCTAGAGTTGGAAAGGCCAATGCTTGGATACTTGGTCTGCCACTTATCAGCTGCAGGATGTGAAATGATTGGTCTCAGGATCCATTTTCTAAGTAGAATATGGGGATTTAATTAGATGATGTTTGTACAATGTTTAGCCCAGGGCCTGGTCTCCAGCAAGTGCTCAATAAATGTTAGGCCATTCTTTTTTCTTTAATATAGTTTTATTAATTTCAGAGAGGAAGGGATAGGGAGAGAGAGAGAAACATCAATGATGAGAATCATTCATCAACTGCCGCCTGCACGCCCCCTACTAGGGATCAAGCCCACAACTCAGGCATGTGCCTGACTGGGAATTGAACTGTGATTTCCTGATTGGTAGGTTGACGCTCAACCACTGAGCCACACCCGCCAGGCTAGCCCATTCTTATTACTATGCCTATACACTACATTTACATTCCCTAAACCTAAATATTTATTGTCAATACAATAATTTTTAATACAATCCAACCCAACCCTAAAGAGGTAGAAGCTAAGAAGGTAAAATAAACGCAACAGCAAACTTTGCCAACCGTGAGAAGGATGTTATATGATTTCTCTAATTCCAAAGAGAGAAGAACTAAGGAGAGAAGGCAGGAACAAAAAAATCCTCTACATTCTAAATCAGATCTGGCAGTAGTTACTTCCTGCTGAGGTTCTGGGCAAGGCGATTAAGTCCCCTTTTAGTTCCCCTAACTCACACTGTGCTCTAAAGAATATGAATTAATTAATTCTCTGGAAAGTTGCCTGCAAGATAAAACCCATATATGGATGCCAACTATAATTTTATACACTAGGAACCATAAAGTGTCATCTATTATTAACCTTAAATAAAAAGAAAGGTAAAAATAGCAAGGCTACTTTTGCAGTTATAGTAAACTGTTATCTGACATTCTATTTTTAGCAGCCTCAATTAAGTAGTACATCCATACATTTATATATTGTCTTGACTAATTTATGGTCAGAAAAATAAATAGCCCAGGACCCTGAGGAGCCTAAAATGAAAATGTCTTCTGTTTCATCAGAGATAGATTGCATAGGGTCACATGTTTGTCACTAAACTCCAGTTCTTTGAAAATTGATCATCTAGCCATGCGGTAAATTACTCTCAACCGGAATGTCAGTATAGTTCACAGAATCCTACTTCAGCCCCTTGTCAGAATTATACCAACTTGTCCTCTGAACCCCAAGGGGTGGTCATTCAGTCACTCCCTGAACACCTCCAAAGGGACCTCATTAATTTTATGGGGCTCCCCCAAGCTACTTTGTGGACAGGTCTATTCATTAGAAAAATTTTCCTGGTAATGAGTGAAAAAATCCCTCCATGTAATTCATATGCATTATTCTTAGTTCTAGAATATAAATCCAAGAATAATAGTCAATATCCTAAACTACCCCCATGTCCCAGATAGTCCAAAGAACCAAACTTTTGGTACTATTACCTTCATCCTATGAATTGGTACATGCTACAGCGCAAAAGGTACCTGTTCTGCATAGCTTATCTTTGACCAATCATGTGACCAAGTGGACAGGTATTTTTATGTTCTCAGCACTTTAAAATCAATAAAGAACCTGGAGGTACTCAATTTTTAAAAATCTGGATAGAGATCAGAGTGAAAAGCAAAGAGGTCACCATTTTCATTAAATCAACTCACGGAATACTCCAAAGGATGATTTTAGTTGGAAGCAGGTGATCATGGAGGAGGCCTCTGGCCTTTGTCTCCTCAGCTTTGATACCCTCTTGAAATCATCAGTCCTGGGTCCTTCAGACAGGACGTGGTAAGAACACAGCCTGCATATTGGGTGAGTTGTGCAGCAGGGAGGGGATCATGGCCCTGCATCTTACATGTTCTTTGTTAATTTTGCTGTCATACCCCTTTGTTTTCTTACCAAGCTTTTTCTTTTTTGTTTTTACAGTATCAGCTTATCTTAGTTGTCTTGAGGAGATAAATAGGAAAGGATTTATTTAATGTTAGTCTTTATCCACAGTGGAACTGGAGATACAGCCCATAACCTGAGGCTGAATAGGAGAGTGACTGGGAGGAAAGACGGAACAGAATTTCAAGGGGAAGTTTAAAACTAAGGTGACAGGCACACTTGTATATCTGCTCTTCTCTCCAGAAAGGTTTCTCTCAAAGCATTTCCTTGGGAACATTTTGTAACTTCTCTATCAAAAGAATATTTTTGGTGAGATGTCTCTAATATACGGAGAGCTGTTGTGAAACAGGGTGTAGCACAAAACAAGCAATAATTTGGGAACCCCAATCTTCAGTTCTCATGGAACTTATGCCACTGACGTGCTGTGTGATTTTTGGCATATTAATTCCTATATCCACAAAATGGAAATATTAAAGAGGGTGTTTTTTTCCAGCCTTCCCAGAAATACTTAGAGGCATAACCCAAATAATAAGTGTTACAAACTATTGCAAAAGTAAACTGCGGAAATTTGAGAATTGATCTCAACAGAATACGTAAGAAAGTGTTTCCGTTTGGAAAAATAGCGCCGGACACCGAGGAGCCTAAAATTAAAATGTCTTCTGTTTCATCAGAGATAAATTGCAGAGAGTCACATTTTTACAATAAATAAGAATCAAAAAAGGGACTGGCTGGTGAAAGGAGAGGCCCATCTGCTAAGACCTTCTGCGCATGTTCTTCCAGTAAGGCAAATATTCTTTCTGCTGAAGTATATTGATGGAGAGTGCAGCATTTCATATTTTTTTCAAGGACTATATCCGAAGTGTATGTTTATGCTCCGAAATTCCCTTTTTGCCACGTGATTATTTCTTCCTGCAATCTTTGTGCAGTTTTCAGTAAAAGCACACCTTACCTCCAGGAAATAGGAAATCTGTCAGGTTAAATCTTTTTGCTCCTTTAAGTGCCAGAACAGATTGTCTGGCTCTTTTGTGTGTAGATGTTATTTTTTATACGCTGTAGTATCATCTCATAATACTACCAAATCATATACGTGACTATACAACTACACTGGCATAATAAAGTTGCTGAGTAATGAAGAAATGAATCAGTAGAAGCCTGGCAGGTGGGTTCCAATTGTTTATGATGGTCCTCTTTGTCCAGAGAAAGCTGAAAGCCATCGTGTGAAGAACACAAATCAATGAGGCTCAGAAACCACCGTTTAGAGGTATGCTGAACAATTCAAAAACTCAGCATCTCCCCTGGATCCTATATTAGGTTACGTTTATAAATCTTCCACACCATTATGGCACTTCAATTACAATGATTGCTTCCAAAACTTAGGCCTCAAAAACCTCTCTTCAGAAACATTTCCCGGAATATGCCTGTTTTAACAGCCTGATTCATGTTCTTGTAAGATATTTTCAAATTATTAAGGCAATGAGAAATTTATGATCAGTTCAATTTTATAAGTTTTCCAATGACCTTTTTTGAGATTTGACTTACAAGTCTCTCTATTTGCCTTGTCAAGGTGTTAGGCAATCTACCTGAACCAGGTACGGGAAAGATGCAATACATGTTTGCCCTTGTTTAAAACCAGTTTGAACTTAACTAAATAGCTTTGTGGAGAGAAGGGACACTTTTCCCTAAGGACATTTCAGGTGAGTTATAAATAATGCTTTGCAACTCTTTGGTTACCCCTGGTGTTTGGAAACACCTTATTCTGGTTGACTCTTTCCAACCTCTTGGTTTTCACACTCCATTTATGTTTACTGACAGGCTCTGGCATAAATATAGTCAAAAAGAAAACTATAATTTTCCACCTGATCCAAAATATTTATTATAAGAACTGTTGGGAACAGAGGAAGCCTAGCTAAATAATATAAATTATAATGCTGAATCACACCGTGCAATTAAAAATTTTCTGTGTTTATTTTGCAAGACTCAATCAACTGGTCCAGACTTTCTTACAAGATAGAGGGAGGCAGAGAGAGAAAGAGATGAATAAGAAACATTTGGGAAAGAAAACTTCCTGTTTGTTAACACCCTTTAGAGAAGCAATTCTCTCATTCCTTGGAGGCTCCATATGGAATGCTGGTGGTCCCACCTTCACTTAAATATTGATGTTCGGATCACCAAAAATGATTCACCCTCATGGGAATCAAAGGGGGGGAAAAAAGCTTAAAGGATCTTAAAAGTCCAAATATACCCCTAGTTCTTAATGGGAAAATGAACCTGTCAAAGATAAATCACGTAAAACTGGCCAGGCAAAGGCATAAAATGTTTACAGTAGGATCCAGAAAAATTAACACCAACTTCCTCTCCTATGGTTGATGGAAATATGCATGAACAAAACACTCTTACTTCTGCTAGGGTGCTTCTGTTAACTGGCTTAGCCCCTGGGAATGGAGAAATAAGTGTTCTCTAAGAGAGTTTAAACCCTCCAGGAAAGAGAAAACACGGGGTTCATCAGCTAAGCCTAGTGTTCAGGTCTGATAGCAGATGTCCATTGCTGCTCCCGTGGTGGGTCCCACCTCCAGCCAGCTTATGGCGGGGTCCAGCTCATTAAGCCAAACTAGAAAAGTGCATCAGTCCCATGCTTTCAGACAGGTTTGATTTGCCAGGTATAGTACCTAATGGCTTAAAAAAAAAACACACCAAAAAACCACAAAGTAACAAACCAATTTTTAAAAATTTGTATTCTGATATTTTAACGTCCTAAAGCTTTTAGTGATTGTTTTTACACTATTTGATCTTGACTGAATAAAAAGTATCTGGATTTCTTCCAGGATCAAATTTCTGCATGGGATTGGGATATAACGTGTGCATCAAGGTTAAAGGGTGATGATAGGGGAGATTGAACTATAATCACTAAGCACAGTTAGTTTACTGCAGAACAGCCAACGCGAGGCAGTAGCATTCAGAGGAGAGTGCTGCGGAGACGCTGCCCAGTTTCTAGTTTCAGGAAGTGGAAAAGGCTATTTTGTGTCTATTCTGAAGCCAATCCTGGTGTTCTCAGAGAAAATGAATCGACAGCTGGGAAATGTACTCATAGGTTACTTTCCCAAGTCATCTTGTTTCACATAATTAAGAACACAAGCTAACATAATGTTGTATATCAATTATACCTCAATAAAAATTTTTAAAAATTTTTTTAAAAGATCATAACCTTTTCTAGTTTGGGAAGTGACTTCTCACCTTCAAAAAGAATGTGGCAATTATCACTCAGTGCCAAGGTAAGATCTTTTTCAGTGATTTTTGTGTCGAAAGGTCTAATGCTGACATATAAAGAGCATCTGAGGTTTGAGAAGGAAATTTTGAAACCCGTAAAGCTATGATTGTGACATTTAAAAGGTCAATACCATTCAAATTATTTTAAAATGCTACCATTGAGAAGAGAATTAGCTTAATCTGATCAACCATTTCAGAAAAACAAAAAAGAAGTTAATTGGATTTTATTCAGTGAAAAGACTAATTACAGCCAGTTATGTATCTTGAAATTGGCTAAATTTGATTAATTTCTTTTCCTCCCATGTATATTGTAAACACATTCATCCATCCATTTACTAACTCATTCATTCAGTTTCAAATTCCATTATGTCATCTAGAAACTTTATTTCAACAGCACAGCTTTGTCTGAGTAGCTGTTGCAAAGTTAGATATAAAAATAAAAGTTCTCCCACCATAACCGTACCAATAACGGCAAATGAAATAATACATTCAATTGTATTTTTGTGTAATATGAGGTTCAAAACTGTTTCTTTGCTCCAAAATTTATTTTCTTCATTGACTTGCTCATCATGGAGTAAAATTTCCTTTTTCAATCCACTTATTTTTTCTAGAGAGTTGAGGGACTTAAAATGCTTTGGACAAGAACAGTTTTATTTCCACTACTATCATGAATGTGTAGAACTACAAAATCTCTTCTGAATAAAGATGAAGTATGTTGGTCATGGAAGATGAAGGCACATCTACTTTAATATGTAGTGGTTTATGATTTGTCATATTTAACTCAGAATAAACCACATTTAGCTTTCAATCTCAATTCACCATGATAAGTTCTGTTTATTTCAGAAGGATGACCTCAATTCTTGTAAATTACTCTGGCACTTTTGGATTTGTGCCTGAAAGTTCTGCCCCTCGCAGGTTCCAAATTCGATTCCATCAAATATGCAAAACCAACCTGTGTAAAAGCAGACAAGGTGATGGCCTTACATGTTAAGATTGAAGAAATCTAAGCAGAGCTCCTAAACCCCAAAATATGGCCAGCCAACCTCCTTTCCAAAGACACATTCTAAAAACAGATATCCAGCCAAAACCGGTTTGGCTCAGTGGATAGAGCGTCGGCCTGCGGACTGAAGGGTCCCAGGTTCGATTCCGGCCAAGGGCATGTACCTTGGTTGCGGGCACATCCCCAATAGGGGGTGTGCAAGAGGCAGCTGATCGATGTTTCTCTCTCATCGATGTTTCTGACTCTCTATCCCTCTCTCTTCCTCTCTGTAAAAAATCAATAAAAAAAAAAAAAAAGGCTGCCATGGCTAGTCTGATGCATAATATGCCAGGTCAACTGTTTAAAAAAAAATAAAATAAAAAATAAAAATAAAAATAAAAACAGATATCCAGCCAGTGTTGCTCAGTGGTTGAGCATTGACCTATGAACCAAGAGGACACGGTTCCATTCCCAGTCAGGGCACATGCCTGGGTTGCGGGCTCGATCCCCAGTGGGGAGACGTGCAGGAGGTAGCCGATCAATTATTATCTCTCATTGTTGATGTTTATATCTTCCTTTCCCTCTCCCTTCCTCTCTAAAATCCATAAAAATATATTTAAAAAAATAAATAAATACATATAGATTAGAGAATTTTCATTCATTTTTTTCTTTGTAAATACCCATAAAGGAGTATAGAACTTTGAGTCATTCACCAATCTATACGTTTTCAGAATGTGTCCAGACAACGGCAGCCTGTACCATTATCTTGCCTGCCTATACACAAGGCTGGGAGTCATTTACTAGTCATGACAGGCAATTGTTTCCTAATACCTCAAAAATAGTTTTGTCTTGAACAAATAGAAGGCTACTCATTGAATTACTGAATAGTAACACTTACTTATACATGGCTCAAACATAAATTACCAAAAGTATTCAATGAGAATTTAGCCACGTTCATTCAGCTTTCAGCACTTCTCCAAACAAGGTAATCACAGCTCTTTGTTTCTTACATTTTCCTGGAATTACTTTATACATGTAAGAGCAAATATGTATGTAAATTATTACATCTTTCTTGCATTTTTACACAAAAAGTCACTTGCTACGCACACAGTTCTACAGCTTATTTTTTTCACTTAACCAGATAGGTTGGAGAACTTTCCAGATTAGTGTATAGAGAGCTTTCTCACATTTTTTAATAGATTCAAAGAAATCCATTGAATTTAATCAATTATCTATTGATTGACATTTGGGATTGCTCCCCTTGCATTGTTGCTAACAACGCTAAAATAAATAATCTGACACAGATAATTTTGCAGATATGCAGCTATATCTTTTGGATAAATTGTCAAGTCCAGGATTGCTGAAGCAAAGGAGATATACATATACATTATAACTGTATATATGCATATATATATTTAATTTTTTATAATTATTGCTAAGTTCCTCTCAGTAGAGGTTCTACCACTTTGCGTGCCTACAAGCAATGTATGACCATCTAGTTCCCCATATTTTTGCCAAGATTATCTAATTTATTACCAAACTTTAGAATTACTACCAATCTGATAGGTGAAAAGAAGTATATCTGAGTTAGTTTGAAATTGCATTTCTCTCATTACACATGAAGTTGAACAGATCTATAAGTATATTTACAAAGGTTAAGCTAAAAATCAGTTCATGCTGATATCTACAACTCTAATCCATTACCAGATGGATCATTTTAGCTTGTCCCCTTGCTTATCTATAAACTCTCTCCAACAGCGAGAACCTGCTCCCACCACCCACTACCCATTGAATTTACTTGTTCAATTTCAGTACATGTATAGTAGTATAAGAATTATTAACCAGTAACTCTGTGTTAAATAGAGATTAGTGCTTATGTACATGTTCTTTTGCCTTTAGTCTTACAGAATCCACTCATTTCCAAAGTTACTTAGACCAGTATCTTTTCTCCCATCTCCTTCAGTGAAAGTACTTTATACATTTGTTACACAGTTAGATTTGTCATCACATTCTGCTTTCTATCGTGGGATTCCCCTGATCCCCTAAATAATTTTTAAATGTGCATACATTAGGATTTATTCTTTGTTAACAATAGTATCATGTACCCACAATTACAGTGTAATATAGAATAGTTCTGCTGTCTTAAAAATGTCCTCTATTTATCTATTCAACTCTTTCTACCTTTCCCAAACCCTAGAAACTACTGCTCTTTTCACTATCCCTATTGTTCACTTTTTTTCAGAATGCCATATAATTGGAATCATATACATTATGCAGCCTTTAAAGACTGCTGTTTTTTCATTTAGCAACATATGAATATTGCATGTATGCAATATACGTTAATTTCATCTATGTCTCTGAGTAGTTTGAGAAGTCATTTCTTTATATCACTGAATAGTATTTTATTGTATGGATATACCACAGTTTATCCACTGACCTACTGAAAGACATCTTGGCTGCTTTCAGTATTTGTCAATGATGGCTAACACTGCTATAACATTTCAAGTTAGTTGAGTAAATACCGAAAAGCACAATTGTTGGATCATATGGAAAGTCTGTGTTTGGCTTTGTAAGAAACTGCCATACTGACTTCCAAAATAACTGTACCATTTTCCATTCGTACAAGCAAGAAATGAAAATTCCTGTCACTCTACACCACCAGCAATTGATATCACCAGTTTGTTTGTTGTTGTTTTATTGTATTCTAGCCATTTAATAGGCGTGTGGTGCCACTTCATTGTTGTTTAAATCCATAATTTTTCATGACAAATGATGCTGGATGCTTTTTCCTACTTTTACTTGACATTGGCAGATCTTCTTTAGTCAGGTCTGTTCAGACCTTTTGCCCATATTTTAATTCAATTGTTATTTCCTTGTCGTTGGTCTTGTTTGATTTCAATCTATTACTTTCCAATACTTTTTACAATGATGATTATTTGTATATGTGACTTTTTATGCCTATTTTCTCAATTCCCAATATAAATTTAGTCAGATTCTTCCAGATAATAGTGTGCCCTGCCCAATTTTAGGTCTAGTTAACTAAAAATTGAAGAAAATTTCGAAACGATTAGGGGCTTAGGGAGAAAACATGTTTGCAATGATGAAAGAAAGGCACTGGGTAGAATAAGTTAAAAGATAATGAAATAAGGATCTCTATTTTTAAGATCCATTAGAGACCAAACAGTTCTGACACTCTGACCTTACGTCATAAACAAGCACTTGATGTTTCTCCCTTGAAGAGCACTTTACGTAGCTTCGTGTTCCTCCCTATCTCCCTGAGAGTAATTAAGGGGAACATCGGTGCCTCAGCGGTGAGCTCTAAAGTGAGCAGTTCTGCTGATAAAGCACTGGCGGGCACCCTGCATGCAGTTCTGGACGTTGAGAACACACTGAAGGTTTTAAAATACTGGAGAGATTTAAAAATACTGATGCCTGAGTCCCAACCTGGAAATTCTGGTTTTTTAATTGGTCAAGGTATCAGGAATTTTAAAAGCTAATACGCAGCCAAGAATCACTGCCATCAGGCAGGCTTTCCAACTTAATAAACTTTCCCCATTTTACACAGGTAATTTATACTGGAATCACTAGAGACATGGGATCCCAAATGGAAGGAAGCCGATGGCATAGAAGACAGCCTTAGATGTCTAGCCAGGGTGTCCTGTAAGAAAATCACAATCCTATCAGCACAGTATCCTGCCCCGCCCCCCCCACCCCCCCCCCCCCAAAAAAAAGGAATTGCTCAGCACACTGGCATTTTGTGAACTAAACTACAAAATAACACTTTTAAAAGAGTCCAGTTATCATTCTTTAACCGGTGACTGAAGTAGAATAAAAACATTCAAGAATTGGTGGTAGCAAAGCAAATCACCAAACTTTTAATCCAGACACAAGGAAAATGCACTTTTGAACCAGAGAAAGATTTCTCCCATATCAGTCAACATTTAACATTTGTCTGTGTTTTCCTATTATTTTTTCTACACCTTTTTTCCCCCCTTTATTGATTAAGGTATTACATATGTGTCCTTATCCTCCCATTGCCCCCCCCACTCATGCCCTCACCCCCCTGGTGTCTGTGTCCATTGGTTAGGCTTATATGCATGCATACAAGTCCTTTGGTTGATCTCTCACCCTTACCCCCCACCCTCCTCTACCTTCCCTCTGAGGTTTGACAGTCTGATTAATGCTTCTCTGTCTCTGGATCTGTTTTTGTTTATCAGTTTATGTTGTTCATTATATTCCACAAATGAGTGAGATCATGTGATATTTATCTTTCTCTGACTGGCTTATTTCGCTTAGCATAATGCTTCTTTTTTTAAAAAAATTGACTGGTTTTGATAAAATCATATAAAAATCTTTAAAGGTTATCAATGTATTAAAGCTCATTTTGAGATTCAGTTCATTATCTTGAGGAGGAAAAAGTAAGCCTGTTTCTATTTACCAATGAGTGTATTTCTGTAGAAATAAAGTCCAGTGAAAATTATTTCATCTGAGGTGGGTAAATGATATGTGGGGAAAAAATTCAATAAGCTGTCTTAAAACAACTCAAAGTTTTCTTTGCTAATTTGAAAGCCCTTAGTAAGCTTACTATTTATTAATGAATGATTTTTTTATTACATGGGTTTCTCTCAACCAGAATTATGTATAAATGTGCATTTAAATGGCCCTGTTTCTATATAACTTGAACAATTTACTGTTTTTTGACAACTATCATTGATAGGTAAATTGATGCAGTTAATTTTGCAAAGCAAATAGGTGACCCATGTATTTTCTTACAAGAAATTAGATGCCATCAATATAATATTTCCCCCTTACCCATGGTTTTGCTTTTTGCTCTTTCAGTTACCTGTAGAAAACTGTTGTCTGAAAATATTAAATGGAAAATTCCAAAAATAAAAAGATTATAAGTTTAATCTACACCTTATTCTGAGTAATGTGATGAAATAACATTAACTGTTGTGATATCAAAGGCTTGGGTTCAAGTAACCCTTCTTTTACTTAATAATGGCCCCAAAGCACCAGAGTAGTGATGCTGGCAATTTGGATATGCCAAAGAGAAGCCATAAAGTGCTTCCTTTAAGTGAAAAGGTGAGTACAGTACAATAAAATATTTTGAGAGTGAGAAAGAGACTTCATTTGCATAATTTTTACAGTATCTATACTAATAAAAAGGTAATATGCTAATTAGACTGAGAGACCTTCCAGGAGACCTTCCGGACAAAGCCATGGAGGCTGGGCCGAGGCAGAGGCGGTTAGGGGCGATCAGGCCAGCAGGAGGGGGGCAGTTGGCGGCCATCAGGCCAGCGGGGGAGGGGCAGTTGGGGGTGAGCAGGCTGGCAGAGGGGGTAGTTGGGGGCAAGCAGGTTGGCAGGCAGGTGAGCGGTTAGGAGCCAGCAGTCCCAGACATCCCCCGAGGGGTCCCAGATTGGAGAGGGTGCAGGCTGGGCTAAGAGACATCCCCCCCCCATGCACGAATTTCATGCACCGGGACACTAGTCCTATATAATAAAACGCTAATATGCAAATTGTCCCCTCAACTGGGAGTTCAACCAGGGGGTGAGGCCAGCTGGCCAACTGCCCGTGGCCTCTCTCCCTGGCCAGCCTGACCTAATTGGCCCTGATTAGGGCAGGCCCCAGACCCCACCAGTGCACTAATTCGTGCACTGGGCCTCTAGTATTATTATAATTGTTTCTTTTATTATTAGTTATAAATTACGGTGCCTGATTTATAAGTGAAACTTTATCATGGGTATGTATGAATAGGACAAAATGAAGTGTATATTAGGGTTTGGTACTCTGCGGTTTCAGGCATCCATGGGGGTCTTGGAATGTGTCCCCAGTGGATGGGGGAACTATTGTAACATCATCCCCTGTGTTCTTCTGACGTATCTCCAAGGACAGTATTTCTGGCAGAAGGAGGGGGTAGCCATTTTACCTGAGAGGTATAAAGAATGTCTCTGTAGAAAAACATGTCCCTGTCTGATGCCTTATCTTTTCATTAGTGCTAGATTCCTTACCTGTAAGATAGCCCATTGGTTTCTGATTGCTTAGTAGGAATGATTGTATCACACCAGTGTTCTCCCTGAGAAAGTGGGAAAGGACAAGAAGACGATGCATGGACATAGGAGGAACAAATCTACATTCATTTACTTCCTAATTTTGCCTGGTGGTAAAACTGATTCAAGTTTTGCTTAGATCCCGCAGTTACCCATATCAACCTGGCAAAAACAAACTTTCATTAGCGCTTACACTTTTATCCCTTCCTATTCTGGAATGGAGGATGTTCCTTTCAGCTTAATGAGAGCATAAATTTTTCCAGCTTCCCTGGAGCAAATGTCATGAGTGAACTACAAGCTAAAAACTAGGCATTCTTTTATCTTTGGATGTGAAATGATTGTTGTTCTTTTCCTTTTCAGTTTCTTCTTTGTGGCATATGTGGAATATTGTGCGCCAAAAAAAAGTCTGGACTTATCGTAAGTTTCTGCCTTGTTTGCATTGTGCATTGAAGTATTTGAAATGTCAGAACTCAGAAATGGAAATGGTGACTAGTCAACTTTCATATGTTGAATGTGACTCATTTAGGGTAGAAAAAAGACTGACAAATAAATCTTGGCTTTTTTATCTTCAAAGAAGAAAACCATCAAGCTTATTAGAGCCCCAACCAGTTGCTCAGTGGATAGAGCATCGGCCTGTGGACCGAAGGGTCCCGGGTTTGATTCCGGTTGGGAGCACGTAGTTCAGTTGCAGGCTCCTCCCCAGGCCCAGGCCCTGGTTGGGGCTCATGCAGGAGGTAACCAATCGAGGTGTTTCTCTCACATCGATATTTCTCTCTGTCTTTCCCACTCTCTTCCACTCTATCTAGGGATCAATGGAAAAATATTTTTAGGTAAGGATTAAAAAAAGATTATTACAGATTATAAGCAAGAAAGAAGGCAAGAAAGAGAGAGAAAGAAAGGCTTTGATATACTCTGTAAATCCATGAATATGCAGCTTTTATGACTTCTGTGGATGACAGTATCCACTTTTCCAATTTATAGACTCCTAAACATTCGCATGAATCCTTCAGTAAACTGAAAAAGACATAACTTGAGTTCATGGGAGATTTAACTGTTTAAATATGGAACTGGGCCTACGGATTGCTGGCTTTGTTTGACTGTCAAGTTAATTTTACAAAGCAGCGAAACAGCTGTGTTGTTATAGTGACAGTTAATTCACAAAGATGTTTTATTTTATTTTTTTATTACTGTGAATGCAAATGTAAGTGTTTTCAGATGCTTTATGGTGCTATCCTGGGCTTCGGGGTATGCAACATGCTCCCAGTTAACTCCGATGTTGGCTGGAGGACAGCCTCTGAGTGCTCGAATGTGGCTTCCCTGCTGCCTTCCACGGCATTTTATGAGCGTTTGGAAAGAAGGAAAAGGCATGGTTTACTTTATTGAGTACAATAGGAAAATACACCTTTAAAGCTTGGCAAAATGAATAATATACATGGACCCTAGGAAGTGATCTTTGAGCCTAAAAAGAGTTTCCAAGCGGAGACCAATTATCTGAGGAGAGCAGGGAATGGGGAGTAGTGCAGCTATTTTATTTATCTCCTTTTCTAATCACATCTTTCTCTGTGAAAATATCTATTGTGACAAAAAGGATGAAGGCCCCATTGCTTAGACATGTGGGACCTGAAGAGTGGTATTATGCTAAGTAAAATAAGCCAGTCAGAGAAAGACAAGTGTCACATGATCTCACTCATGTCAAGGAAGTCTTGTCTGAAACCCCTGGTTGGGCTAAATTCCCTGCTCCCTACTCTGAACAAAATATACTGACGAACAAAATAGATCCATGGAACAGACTGTTGAATCTCAGAGGAACCGGGGCCAGGGCACAGGATGAGATTAACCAAATAATTTATATGCAAATATGCATACATTTGGGTATAGATTTTACATTTTAATTCCTAGGTGAGAATGCTCTATCTGCACCTGTTAATAAAGTCTGGTGCCTTTAAAGAATTACTAAGAAAAACATCAGAAGAAATATATTTTCCTCTAATAGTCAATTGAATTGGCCATTTTTCTTAATTAACAGTAATGACTTAATAAAAAGCTAACATTTAATATCTTTTCATATTTTCTGAGAATGACTAAACACCAAAATATATTATCAAGAAACTACATTTCCTGAATATACTTTGAAATGGAATATAACTGGTTGATTCTACCAGAATTGGGAGCTACAGGTTCCCACTTGGGATGATTCAATTATTTGGTAATTGATACTTAGTATTACATTTAATCGCTATAAAAAATATTTACTTATCCATCACTGGATTTTTAGCCTTGGTGATAAGTACCACGAGACAGACCATAAGGAGTGCTGAATTAAGTTAGAGAAATAAAAGGAACTACTTGTAGTTCTTTCTGTCTATCATGCTATTTTATTGTGCTAGTTCTTGCATCCATGGCCTTACCCTTTACTGGGAACTGCATGCACTTAGCTTAGATGACATATGGTCAAGGAAGTCTTGTCTGAAACCACCGGTTGGGCTAAATTCCCCTGCTCCCTATTCTGAGGGCAACCCATTCACCTCTCTTCACATGTGCTTTTTGAAATGTTGGATCTTCTCCAAGACTGCAATGTACTCAAGGGGAATAACTATGAGCTGTTCTTTTTTGTAATGCCAACTGCTACCTCACTCAAGACCTAACAGATGCTAGGTGCTCAATACGTGCTTGCTAGATTCAACTGTCAACAGCCAAAATACCTGATATTGTAGAATTAAATGCTCAGGTCAGTTGTATAGCTGTTTGCCCTGAAGATTTATGCCAAAGGAGGAGATCAGTAAAATCATGGAAACGTTCTGAGAAAGTTAGGACAGGATTTGGGCCTTCCATCTAAGAGTCCAAAGAAAAAAGCAAAGTTATTTTCAGGAAATGAACATATTGTTGAGGTAGGAATGTACAAGCTATATCGATGGATAAGAGAGGTGACTGGAACAGATGCTGTGCCAGGAGAATGATGGAAATAAGTTTAGATAATTAAATTAGCATCACACTGTAAGGTATCATGAAAACCCTAGATAAAATTATTAAAGCTATTAGAATATTCTATTAAATTTATTAAATATTCACAAAACATTTGCTACACAGCAGGCATTATACTTAGTTCTACCAGAGACCCTGTGATATTTACTTTGAATAAAAAAACACTTTGGTTCTATTAATAGAGACCCACATCAAGCCAATAGGAGGATCAAAAGCAAAGCCACGGAGTTTCTCTAAAGCAGCCAGTCCAAGTGCATTGTGGGAATACCTACTGTGTATGCTTCACTTGGTGTCACATGGTAACACAAGATTTGCAAGATGAAGGGTCAGTTCACGGGGAGTCCCTGAAGCTCCTTTGGGGAAATAAATACACACACAATAAAAATTTTATAAATTAGTCAACTAAATTCCCTCACATCACAAAGCTAAAGAAGTATAAATATCTGAAGCCTGTGGAACTAATGGCAGTTCAATGAAAAGGTATTTAGGTATTTTGGGGGCGAGGGGGTTTCACATAGTGAAACTGGATTGGAGTCAGAAAATATGGGCTCAGTCCCTGAGTAAGATTGTTACCTGCCTCTCTCAGAGGATTGCTGGATGGGTTCATTGAGATATCTGTTCAAGTTCCTAGCATAGTAGCACATAGTAGATACTAAATCAATATTAGTTAAATCTGAATCTACCTAGGAGACAAATTCTGCTCACTTCAGAGTTTTCTTAAGATGTGTCCCTGGCTTCTGTATAGTCAGCGCTTCATTCTGGGAACACTGTGGTCTATGCCCTCTCCATTCAGTCCGATGACAAAGAATCTTGGTGAAAGCACAGCTCCTGTCCTGTAGGAAGCACCAAAAGCATCTTGATTGCAGTTCAACCGTCCTTTCTCGACGTTAACGCTCCTTTCTTCTTACCAGATGATCCTCTTTTCCGCCTGCTGCATCTGCGGCCTCATCGGGGGCATCCTGAACTTTCAGTTCCTTCGGGCCGTGACAAGGAGGACCTCTTCCCTCTACCCGCTGCACCTGGCCTCCATGTCCCTGGCGTGCATTGGGATCGGGGGCTGCACCCTCTCTTCCTGGCTCACTTGCCGACTGGCCAGCTATGAACAGAGGAGGATGTTCTCGGAGAGGGAGCATTCCCTGCACCACTCCCATGAGATGGCTGAGAAAGTGAGTCTCGTCCCTTTTCCTCTGGTGGCCGGTATGTGATGAAGACCGCAGGCAAATCTAGGTGAACCAACGCGTTGCTTTAGATGAGAAAGTGAGAAATTAGATTTTGTGAGATGAAGGTCCCATTGGACTAAGGATAGGAATTTATTACTTTTTTTCTCTGCAGTTCTGGGTATACTTATTTTCAGCATAATTTTGTAGCCTCTCTATACAAAAGCACAGCTCCTAAAATAAGAGTTCATAAAATATCCAATGCCTAATAAAGATGGATTTTTATGTATTGTGCTGAGGAAAAACACTAAGTACACTCTCAACTCAATAACCCCAGTTTTAGAAATCGGATGAATTCGCCTTTCTAGCCCACCCTTGTGCTTGTAAGGAGATGCATTTGATTATGTAAATTAGATTTTCCAGCATAAAAGGGCCTTTTAATAAGGCAACAAAAAGCCTTGCCTACCAGTGCAGAAATTGCAATTCACATAAAGCTTTCACTTAATTCTCGTCTACACGTCATGCATATTTGGGTAGCTTTGCCTGTATTTTAAACAGTGTCCCTTGCATAATTGTTTCATGAAACCCATTCAAACAGGAAGTTACATTTACCACAGAAAAGGACAAATGATATAGTGAGCTGTCTGTGTTTCTACTATATTTGCATATGTTTTAAAATTTACTTCCTGCTACTGGATTTATTAAGGAAAAGTCAAGTATCTGTGACATAAACTCACTAAGATAATAGCTACATCATATTTTACTTGAGATCAGGGAAATAAAACTGCATGACCACAGAATGGAGGAAAGAATAGCAAGAATTAGTGCTGGGTATTTCTATAGAATGTTGTTTTGAAGAAAAAGTATTTATTCTGTGGTTTTATGTGTTTCTATTTTGTATACATCCCAATAAACAGAATAAATACTCTTAAGTTGTTTCAAGAAAGCAATTTTAAACAGATTTACATGTCCTTGAAAAAAGAGTTAATAGTAAGACTGGTCATTTACAGAAATGAGTTGTTCAAAGTAGATTATTATTATATGTTTAGATAGTGGCTATATCATGCTCTATTTTATATGCTAGTGTGATGTAGTTTTTTGTGTATATGTGTGTGCAATATTTACTGTATAATTGTTATATTTATATTAGAGATTGAGGGCTATTGAAATAACCGACTTGCCCAGCTGCCCGGTGGTGCCCCCGACACCAGAGTTACCTACAAGGTACGCGAATTTCTAGGGAGTTACCATGTTGTAATGTCACTGCCCAAAGTGCTGCCTCTTCCAGGAAGCCATGGTGTCAGCAGATCAGCCTTGACTGATGCTGGATGTGGTTCCTCAAAGTCCTGCTTTCATGAGAGCGACTTTGAGGACCTGCCATAACCTACATGTCCGAGTTTTGCAGCTTGAAACTTGGTTGAGTATTTAAAATATTCAGCCTCCTCTAAGCATCCAAACACCTTTCTGCTTGGATGATTCCTGACTCCTTTATTCTCTGCTACATCATGATTCCAACTCAGTCTCATCCTTCACAGACCAGAGTTTTGTTTTTAATCATAGATGGAGCTGATAAAGACAAACTGCATCTGCCTCATGCCAACGTTGCATGAGCAGATAAGTCTGGCACTAAGACAGAAACAATTCTGTAGGGAAACTTTCTTCTGGTAAAATTATCTGATGTGATGCATTTCAAATTTAGCTCCCTTAATTTGGATTGCTGAAAGTAGTCACCATTCTTGGTTTGGTTAAACAATAGAATTGAAACTACAGACGGTCACACAGATACCGTGGTCCAACTGCAGACAGTACGTCCATTTGCAAATACTCCCATTTGGTCAGGCCCAAAGTTAGGGTATAATCTCGTTAAGTTGCATGTGCCTACTTGCAAATAACCTAAAGATACTCATCCAGTTAAAAACTGATTTTCACTGTTATTTTTTTATCAATAATTTTATTGTATCTGTATTAGGATGAATTTAGTTAAGGAAATTCTTTTTTTTTTTTTTTTGGTAATATTTCTGAAAACTGGATTTTTTAAAATCCTGCAATAAAAGATTATACATTAGATTAATTTTTAAAATAGTTTTGAAGCTATATTTTTAATGCAAAGTCATTTTAGGAGGAGAAAAGAAATCTAAGGAACTTATTTCTTATAAATTCATTAGGAAATTGTATTTTTGTTCTAGTAGGAAAAGCAGAAAAAGGTGTATGAGTAAATTTTGTTTAAGATTGTTTTGTTTTGGAGGGATTAGTTCTACTTATCTTGCCACCAACACTGAGTTCTTGAATGAAGCCTCAAATCAGGTTTCTTATCTACTAACTTAACCACAGCTCAATAATCTCAGTGTATTTTTAGACCTACTTCCACCTCATATATCACTAACAGAGCCAGCCCCTCAATTAGCTGAACCATCACCAGACCACTGAGGCTAGCTGCTGGCTCAAGGGATGTTCTCCACTTCCTATCAGAGCCTTATCCTAAAGGGGTTTGAGTTTTTAGGCTTTTTTTTCCCTAGTAATTTCTTGCCATCTTACTAGAGGAGACATACTGGCTGCCCAGGAACCAACCCCCTAGAGCTTGGAAGAGGATGGGGCATGTTGCGTGCAAAGACAGGTCTTGAGGTGAGAGGAAAGGTCTCCAGTGCCTAGTGTCTCCTTTCCCACAATCTTCTTGGAAGAAACTCTACCCATCCTCTAAAAGACCAAAGTTTTCAAAAGTAAGACTCAAACACCAGACCGATTCCTAACTTCAAGTCCCTCATTGCTCCTCCTAAGCAACTTTCAAAACCACCCAATCCAAAAAAAGCAAGCCTGTTCACTCTTTTACCTTCTGTATTGAATTTTCAAAGAGATAAAGGCTAAAAATGAGGTATGGATGACTTCTCATTTTCAAATAAATATTTGGAAGAGTTTCTAAAGTTTATAACAGCAAACGCTTTACTTCGTAATTGTTCATTCATCCAAACCGAAAGTCAATATAAACTGATAGGCATGAAATCATTGAGAAAATAAACTCCATTTGAATTATTAAATAGTCTTGTTCAGGTGAGGGAAGATGTTGTCATCTACTTTTACATAGTTTTGCCAAAACATTATTTATAATCTGGTGCACTAACCATTATAAATGTGAATGGGCCGCACATCTCCTCGCTACCTTTCATTGTGTAGGGAAGAGTTTAATGTTGAATAAAACACAAATGGAAAGCTTCTAAATTTTTCTTAAATTAATATATTTCCTATCACTGCAAATGGAACTTATTATGTTGGGTTATCTTTTATATTTAAGTTTTATTGCCTTCCCATGTAGTTTTCCTTATTAATTTAATAACTGATCCCTTAAAAAACCTATTAAGAATTTTTTTTTTAACTGTATGAGTAACAGTGTTGTGAAAACTACTCTTTCCACTGTGATTTATAGTTACAAGTAAGCAGCAGTCCCCTCGGGGGCCTTTTTCAGTTCTTAGCAAAAAGGCCACACACTTTTCTGTAGAATGAAGGTAACCCCTCGTTGGCCCTTGGTTGACATGCTCAGCAAAGGAGCCTGCACTGGAGAAACTTGGGCATATAACCGTCTTCTTCTTTCTAGGTAGGTCTTCCCAAAAGAGAGTTAAGGAACGAACGGGGAATCGGGACTGGGGAGAGAATGAACTGTTTGTGAGGGCAGAAGACTTTGGTCTCAGAGACTGTCACTTCAGCATTTTCATGTGCCCGAGAAGCCATGAAATTTCATTTCCTCAAACGCAACAGCAGTATCAATCCTTGACCTTCCCCAAAACTCAGCAAGTTTTTCAATGGCTTGAAATGTCTGTTTTGCAAACCCATTAACCAAATCAATGTCTTACTCTGAAAGAAATGTTAATTAATTCGTGTTATTTTCCTAACAGGAAATGACAGACAACATGAGCAATGGAGGACCACACCTGATATTTAATGGAAGAGTATAACTAATGTTTTAAAGGACTGAACATTTTTTAGGATTTTCACGAGGCAAGGAAATACCAAAGGACTAGGAGATAAAACTGAAACAGTTCTTGCATTTGCTGTTATCTCTCCCGAGCACCCACTAAAATTATTCTTTCTCTATTTTGCCTCACTTGTGTCTTCAGCTTTTTTTTTTATTAGGGGAAAACTTTCCAGAAATGTTCTAGTACAGATGGTTCTAAAAAAGACTTTTCAGGGGGCAAAAAAGAAGAAAAGATAAAACTGAAAGATTCCTCTTCTATACAAACATTATTTGACTAGCATGAGTGTTAGATTTGTTATCGCCTATTTCATATAAGTATTCAAAAAGTGCAAGTATCAAAAATAACAATAACTTGTTGATGTCTTTGTTTTGAAAGACAGTGGCTTCAAGAAAGCCATGATTCAAAACCTCAGCAATGCCTTGTTGTAAAAACATTGTAATTATTTTCAACTTGTGAATGAACTATATTTCATAATTTATTTGTAAATGACAAAACAACGTAAACCATAAAAAAAGATTTTTTTAGAGAGAGAACACTAATCTGTATGATATTTTTGCATTTTTGCACAAGAGTGAAAAGTTGTAAATGAATATCATTTAAGGCAAATAAACATGTATTGATCATACTGTGCAGATTGATCTGCATGTTCATGAATGAGCCTAAGAATAAAACAAACTATGTGTGTATGTGTGTATATATACTGTAAATATTGAAAATATATACAGCACATATGTATAGCATCATGAATGTAAGTAGGTAGTAGAAAAGAAATTGTGATATCGTGGGGTGTTATCAAGATTCCATTCCTACAGAGATGGGAAAGCAATTGTTCAAGGCTTTTCTATACCCCCAAATCACATTTTAATTTCTACTTAATTTGTTCATTTTCATTCTTTTTATTATGTCTGTTGTAAAAATTATTGCAGTTGAGATTTATAGGGTTGAGTGATCTGAACAGTGTAATATAAAGATAAATTACTTAGTCATTTGGCTATTTTATTATTATTATGGTATTTATGTGATGACAATTACTAATATTGATTTATAAACATAACTTTAAATTATATACTTCCACAAAATTACTTTTGATTATTAATGGTATTTACATTTTAAACATTTTGCAGTCCAATTAAATTATATAAAAGGATGGGAGAAGTATGCCCAAATGATGAAGTTATAATTAGCTTTGCTATAATTTAATTTAGTGTTTTGCTTGCTTTATAATTCCAGAATAACACAGACAAACCATTTTTAAGAATGCATATATCCAAAGAACTGAAAGACTTCTCTGTAGAAGAAAATAAAAGGATAGGCTCACATTTACATAGCAAGATTCAATACTTCCATGATGGAATGTTAAAATAGCAACCTGAGACAAGATGTATAGGCAAGAAAATAGCATGGTTTTTGAAAATATTTCTAAGAACATAACCTCTGGCAGCAGATAAAGAACTCATATTTTAAAATATGTAACTCTCACTGTATTGCATACTTTTATTTTTTTCCCAAAGCTAATAAATTTTCAACTGATTTTCTATGACTTGCCTACTGAACCCTAGGTAAATTAACACCTTTAATATCTAGTATGAGAACATATTATAACTTAGAAGCAAAATATGGGTATTAATTGTGCTAAGAAAATAATAATTCCACCCAATGGAAATCTGAGGGTTTTTTAGTTTTAGAGCAACATAGTTATCATCTACCATATTTAAATAAGTTCATTAAAAATTTCTGGCTGTATCCAGTCAAAAGAAATAACTGGACTATGGTTGTGTAGTGTCGTTTTTGAAGTCTCCCAACTCATTTGGATAACTTCATTATCCAGTAGATTATAGAAATTGCCATAAATGCAACCTCCGATGGTTGAATCGACATTAGCACTGTTCATTGGATGCCACAAGCAGGCATGATCTTTGTTTCTGGAAATCTAAACTGTACAATGCAGATATTTTGTGTGTATGTGGTCCTACTGAATTTATCCAAGGATGCACTGAAAGAATAATCACCAACTCTAACTTTAGGTTACATTTCTTCATAGACATGTTTGCACAATACACAGTTATAATGCATCAGTAAGATCTTTTATTGCCTTTGAAATAATTTATGAAATCACACTTAAAGGACAAAAGTAGGCATCCCACTGCTTTGACATAGAATTAAGAAGAAATACAATCATCACAATTTTCTGAATAGTCTACGGTGTATTTAACAAAGTAGAGCTATATCTTTAAGTGTAAGTTATTTTAACCCACCATTTTCAGGGCTCAGTTACTTAGAGTGATATATTTGGGATGTGTAGTAATTCTTTTTGAGATAGACAGGGGGAATTAAGGAGACATTGTTGCAGTACTTGAATATTTAATTTTCACAAAACAATGAACTATGAACTAGAGTATTTTTAAGTGACTGTATTACAGCTTTAGTATGAGCCTACCCTTGGGAAAAAGTAATGTGATCCTAAAATAGAAAAAAGTAAGTGAAACTAGTGTGGTGGTGTAGAGACTAGCTACAAAAGGTGCAGTTATTATAAGCAGAGAAGATTAAAAGTGGACTCATCTTGAAATTTTTTAACCATATATGTGTGTGTATGTGTATACACCTACACACAAATATATACAATTGTTTAAAAGTAGAACATGGTATGATGACTATTGATATGTCTATGTAATAAAAATGGTGTCTTTTGAAACTACATATGGTGTGAGCTTTCTTTTCATCATGATACAAAAACTAATTTCCTACCACTGGCTGGTTTATCTCAGTGGCTAACGCGTTAGCCTGCTCACAGAAGGGTCCTGGGTTTAATTTTCAGTCAAGGGAACATACCTGGGCTGCAGGTTCGTTCCCTACTCTGATCGGGGCGAGTGTACAGGAGGCACCAATCAATGCGTCTCTCTCACATACATGTTTCTTTCTCTTCCTCCCTCCTTCCCTTCCTCTCTCTCTCAAAAAGTCAATGGAAAAAATAGCCTCTGGTGAGGATTAACAACAACAACAAAAGAGTAATTTCCCCAGATAGCTAGGTGAATAAAAGTTCTCTTCTGAGACTGGCAGAGGACAGAAGGCAGAGATGGTCCCAGCTTGAGTATATGGAATTAGGAAAAGACATTATTTGAGATAGGATAGATTAGAATGTGGTAGATATAGAGAGGGAGTGGTTGACACAAGACAAAATGAGCATAATTAGAAAGTGAGGTCCCTGAGGAGGCAGAAGAAAACCAGATGGGATCACAAGAGGCGGTATTACCTATAGATAGGACTGAGACCACAGGAGAGCTCACAAATGAAACCACAATACAGATGGTCCCTGACTTTCAATGGTTGGACGTTGGATTTTTCAACTTTCCGATGGTGCAAAAGCTATAGGCTTTCAGTAGAAACTGTACTTCTAGGTTTGAATTTTGCCCTTCTCCTGCAGTGAGATACTCTCTGGAGATTCTGGGCAGCAGCGGTGACCCTCATCTCCCAGTCAGCCACGTGATTCTGAAGGTAAACAACCGATACTCTACAGTGTAAGACTAAATTGCCAGTGTTTTTGGATATCATGCTTTGTGTTTTTCATCCCATCATGTTTACAAAATGCCCAATGTGTCTCTTGCTTCTGGTGAGAAGAAAGAGGAAGGCAATTACAGTTGCTCCTTGATTTAAGGTGGGATTATGTCCTGATAATCTAAGTATTCTGAGGACAGTTAAGTTAGGTTAGGTTAAGGGCTCTGATAATCAGCAGGTTAGGTATATTAAATGCATTTCTCACATGGTATTTTCAACGTATAATGGGTTTATTGTGATGTAACTCCAACATTAAGTCAAGGAATGTCTGTATTTAGAGGACTCTGCTAATCTATTTGGGTTTGTCAAATTGGTTGCTACTGGCATTTGAGGTGGACAATAATCCATCGGCAGACTGTCCTATACATTTCAGGCCATTAATCACCTCTGGGCCCCACCCTCTAATGCCAGGAAAATTCTCCAGTTGTAACAACCAAAAAATGTCCTAGCAAATTTTTACCTGTCTCTTTGATAGGGAACCATTGCCCCCTAATTTAGAATCACCCAGGGAAACCTCTGAACATTACCCAGAGCAGCCAATGTGAATGCTACCCATAAATGTAGACTTGAACTGCTCAGGGTCATAAACTCACTGTCCTAAGGTCGGCCTATGTTATCTGACACAATAGTCCCTATCTTATCTCATGTGGTTATTTGAATATAAAGTAATTGAAACAAAAGCAAATATTCAGTTTCTCATTTGAACTAGCCACATTTTTAGGGCTGAATGGCCACATATGGACAACAGATACAGCATATTTCCATCATCTCAGAAAGTCCTATGGGACAATGCTAGCCAAAAACACTAGAGGGGACCTGCTTCCTAACCTTCACTACTTAGGTTGTGCTGCTGTCAACCAATGACTTTTATAGTAGAACGTATGAAAAGATACTCCATGGAATTTGAAGTCGATGGACCAGTTCAACCCATGGACTGAACTCACAAAAGTACCGTGTAGACCAAATCACAATAAAGTAGAGAAGTTGCATTAGAGGGTTCATGTTTTGTTTTGTTTTTTTTTAATTCTATTCATGGCAAGCTTTCACTAAATATTTTCTGTTTGACAGGAAAAAAAGAGATGTGTAGCTCCAATTTCTGAAGAAATTTATTCAGCCTATTTCCAAGCGCCAATGAAAAAAAATCTACATTTGTTGCGCCGGGGAAGGTGAGAACAATATGCTGCTCTCTGCTCTTTGTTTTAGCTCAAAAGTAGCATGCTTACAAACCTTATGTTCAAACCTACTTTCAAAAATTATTCAAAGATTATTTAGCAAACATGTTTCAGAAAGTCAGAGAGAGCATCTTAAGTACCATTTGTTTAAGAACACAGTTTCCAAATACAGTTTCAGAACTTGGCGTCTCTTCAATCTTTTCTTCCTTAAATCATTCTTCTGGAAACATATGTAATATTTCTTACTCAAAGTATATGACAGCCAAGAAATTCAATTATTCCAAATCCATAAATCACAGGTTGTCTGTTAGTGATAGCAGAGGAAACCAATTCAGAAATTGCTTGGAAATGTAGATGCCTCATAAAATTACACAGAAGGATTTTTTAAAATCTTTTTGCCAGCAAAATTACTTACTGAATATGAGTCTTTTTATCAAGAATGTCTTTCCCAAGCAATATATTTTGAAAAGTCAAACTCCAGATCTAATAAAAAAAATGTTTGGTATTTTAACAGTTAAATATTATCTATATCAACTAATTATAGTCAGATAGCCCTTATTTAATTGGAAATCTTTAAGAACCAGGATCCATATTTATTTCTTTCACATCAACTACAAACTATTGATTTCAAATTTTTTTCTTCATTAACACCCAAAAGTTCTGCTTCTTTGCCATACAATATATTGCAAGCCCTACCCCAACAATTCAAAATATTACTGAAAATTGCCTCTAGATTTGGCTGAAGCTTTACAGAAAAAGCTAAAATCTTGTCAAATTTGCACCCCCCCCCCAAAAAAACAAACAAACAAAAAAAAACCCTTTCTTTAACCACAAGGAATCAGGACTCATGACTGTTCCTTGCTATTAATCTATTGGTCCCCACCTTACTCAGAGGTAAGGAGGGCTGGAAGAAATGCATGTCTTGGGCCCTCCAAGGTCACTGCCCAGATTTTAAAAAAGCTACATTTTTCTTTGTGGGCAGCTTTACCAACCAATACTAGCCCTCACTCTGTCCTTCATAATAAATCAGCCAAGCAAAGAAGTAACATTCAACCTTATCGAATAAACATACTCTAAAGGCCCTATGCTGTCTAGATGTCCACGGCCCTCATTACAATTCAAAGTCTTTTGAGATCTGAGCTTTTCTGTCTTTTCTGCCTTCTAAGTATAGTTATACTTTTACATCAACCTCAGAGAAGAATGGAATAAAATAAAGGCTCTATGTTCTCTTTAATAAAGCAAACTTTTGGAGAGAATGTCAAGTTTCCAGATGAGGGGAGCGTGAATAGTGGTAATTTTAGCTTATTGTTATCCTTTTTATTTTATTTTTTTTAGCCTATTGTTATCTAATAGTAAAAAAAGATGGTGGTGCAGCAGACAAAGCATAAGGATTTATCAGGTGCTATTTTAACATACATTGTCTATAAGTGTAGATATCCCTTTATGATATTAATATCACTTATTTAATATGAAATAAGGAAAATGTGGGAAGACATCAATATTTCACCTAAAAGGTGAAATAATGTCTGGCTGTAGGCATGTATTTTAAAGCCATTCAACCGAACCATGCACCTTGTATACACTTAGGTCCAAAGAAACAAACCACAAATCCATCCCGTATGAGCCACAACCCTTTGCTTGTTCTGCTTCTTCTGACCTCAGATCCAAGTTTCTGGTTCTATGGTGATGTCTTGATTTCAGTTTCTGGCCTCCGGAACTTGAACCTGAGACTTTCTCTCTCTAGTTGCCAAGCTTTGACCACTGCACCGACTCCCTTCACTCCAGGCACTCAGGACTATTTCACAGATGCCTTCCACCTGCATCAGCCAGGGAGGTCCGGCCTTGGCCACCGAGCCAGCAGCACCCAGTGACAGAATCAGCTTCAGCAAAGCTGGTCACCTGCAAACGGGCATGAACTCAAATCAGAAATAGGAACTCCAAGGAAGGATCTCAGATAACTAAAGAGGAAACTTGAGCTTCCTATCCCCCGAGTGTAAAAAGAAAAAGGTTGGAAAATCTAGGAGATCGTTGGTGACAGGCAGGAGCTGTCAGAAGCTGGGGCAAGACCATTTTACCCTGGGCTTCAGAAGGGAATTGGGTCAGTAAGCTATAGAAAGAACTAATTGTGTCATGAACAAAATTCTTCCTTTGTATGGGAGATATGATTACTTCTTGTAACATCTGTCTCTCTTTACTGAAATGCCTAGTTTAGTCTTCCTACCTGCATAAAAGACATCAAAAGAAGAGGTTTTATTCAAGCAGAATTAACACTCTCAGTACCACACTAAATGGATATGGTACAAGTCAGCAGGGATCCCAATGAGAAATGTCAAGGGAAAGTGAGAGTTGCTCTCATTAATTAGTGCTCCTCCTCACCCAGAATACCCTTTTCAGTGTGATTCTTGGAGATCCAGATCTTTATTTTACTGACAAATGTGGCTTTCATCTAGTCTTCCCGGGTCAAGTTCTGCATGCTGTTGCATTCTTTTTTTAAAAAAAAATTTAAACTGATTTGGAGAGAGAGAGAGAAACATCCATGAGAGAGAGAAACATCAACTGGCTGATGCCTGCACACCTCAAACCTGGGATAGAGCCTGCAACCTGGGCATGTGCCTGGACTTGAATTGAACCGGCATCCTTTCTGTGTGCAGAACTATGTCCAACCAACGGGCCACACAGCCAGGGCTGTTGCATTCTTTGTGACTGGGAAGGTCCACTCTTTGCTACTGGATAAAGATAAATGCATTATTGTAATAATTTCCAAAGCACAGAAGTATTAAGAAAACCCTGTGGACTCTTACGAGGGAGTCTAGAATATGATCCATTAATTTGCATTTTGTCTAATGACTTGAGAATGAATTATATATCCGAATGCACTGTGTCTAAATTTCATATCTACTTTTCACCCTCACATTTTCCATACCATGTTCTTCGGAATACATTTAATGTCAAGGACCTGTGAGCTCACACCTACACAAACTCTGCAGCCAGCAGGTGGCTTATTAAACTCCAGCTTTAAAGTAATATTCCAAAAATAAAAAATAAAATGGTTTTCTATTTTTGTGTTGCACTGAGCTAAAGACATGGAAGTAAATGAGAATTTTCATGGACACCCTTGAAAGCACCATGGTTAATTTTATTGGCCAGATTCCTGGAGTTTGAAAACCTTGAAAGAGGGGTGTTGAAACTCCATTGCAGTAAGAGTTAATTGGGAAAGAAATAGCGCCTGATGAGAAATGCTGACCCCAGTTTTCATAAAAGGACAGTATAGGCCCTAGCTGGTTTGGCTCAGTGGATAGAGCGTTGGCCTGTAGACTGAAGGGTCCTGGGTTTGATTCTGATCAGGCTCACATGCCCAGGTTGCAGCCTGGATCCCTAGTGGGGCGGGGCGGGGGGTGCAGGCAGCTGATGAATGATTTTCTCTCATCATTAATGTCTACATCTCTCTCTCCCTCTTCCTTCATCTCTCTGAAATCAATAAAAATATATATTTTTTAAAAAGGTCAGTATAAATTACATAAAGATGACATCATAGCCTTAGCTGGTTTTGCTCAGTGGATAGAGCGTCAGCCTGCGGACTGAAGGGTTCCACGTTTGATTCCAGTCAAGAGCACATACCTCAGTGGCAGGCTCGATCCTGACCTTGGTTGGGGCTCCTGTGTGGGAGGCAACCAATTGATTTGTCTCTCTCACATCATTGTTTCTCTCTCTCTGGCTCTCCCCCTCCCTTCCACTCTCGCTAAAAATCAATGGAAAAATATCCTCAGGTGAGGATTAACAACAAAGATGCATCATAACCTCAGAAATGGCCCACCCACTTCTGATACCTTCTTTACCCCTTCCCAGCTGCCATTAATTCTCACAACTAGTGTACGCGTGCACATACACAACCAAACATCCAAATTGATTTTATCACTTAAGCCAATCCTTTTCAACTAAGTCTTTCATCCAAAAGGGCTATGTAGTTGCCTCCTTGACTGATAGATATCTAGACAGATACTTGCAACTTCAGGTGAAGCTAAAACATGGGTATGGTTTTATCAAAGTCCATGTCTTAAAGTTCAGATTTAAAACTTATATGTATTGTGTATGTACACACACGCGTATTTTTGTAGATAATCAGAGTTTTCAATATCATATCTGGTTACTACAAAAGTGAGGAAGACACACATAATTACATATTCAGAGAGTAAGAATACAATGATTAACTTATGTTTTTTGCTCTTATTATTACCCTCGTAAGAACCTAATGTGATATACAAATAACCTGTTTATTAAAACTGTGTAAAAACTGTATTTATACATTATGGACAAGAGAAAAGGTTGCTTCTGGATTGAAGAATAAACACTTTGATGGGAACTGGTAGTTTGTGTGTTCCTTGAGAAATTCTGAATTAATAAGAAGGTAATTTCAAATAATAAGATAATTGAGGCAAAAAAAAAGTAGTGTTTAGGATAAAGTTACCACATAGGTAAACAGTTGTTGTATACCTTCTCTTATTTACAAATGGAATGTGGCCTGAGCATTTTCTGTTCATTGAAAACAGTCGTTGGTCTTATTTCAGTGACAGAAGAAGAACAGGAGGATTTGGCTACACCTAAGAGAGAGTGGAGCATACATGTGTGCAAGTACAAATGAGAATAACACATGTTTTATAGAGAATTATTTTCCTTCCTGATGATTGTTCTATACTCTTTGGAAAGAATCATATTTTTTTCTTAGTTTTACTTGTTTCATTAGTTAAGTTTTAATGCAAAATTTACTATAATGTGGTCCCTTTTTGTGTAATCCAAAGGGGAATACAAAGTAAAATTCTTCATTCAGCATAAGAAATGTATGGAAATTGAGTAATGGCATTCTACCTTTCTGAGTCTGTATACACTGAGTGGCCAGATTATTATGACCTCTGAACGCATAATAATTTGGCCACTCAGTGTATGTATATGTATGTGTGAGTGTGTATATATAATATAATATCATATATATATATATGTATGTGTGAGTGTGTATATATAATATAATATCATATATATATATATATATATATATATATATATATATAATATATAATATATATATTAGAGGCCCGGTGCATGAATTCATGCATGGGTGGGGTCCGGCCAGCCTGGCCAGGGTGAGGGGACATGGCCGGCCTGCCTGCTGGTTGAAATCCTGGTCGAGGGGACAATTTGCATATTAGCCTTTTATTATATAGGATATACACTGAGTGGCCAGATTATTATGCGTTCAGAGATCATAATAATCTGGCCATTCAGTGTAAATTGTGCAGTATTTTATGTTTCTTATTTTGCAAATTTTACTGAGTTGGAACACTGAACTATATGAAAGAAATAATCAACTACATTGTTAATTATCACTGCCTTTACATCAATCTGAATAAAAAGGATCAATTCAGAGCCCCTGTCTGGTGAGTCAGTCAGGACTCTGTAGGTGCTGGTTCTCGCACTTCAGCAGGTAGTACAATTGCCTGGAGGGCTTGGTGAACAGAGTGCTGGGCCCCAACCCAGCTGCTGGGTCATTAAGCCGGGGTGGGGCCTGTGAGTGTGCATTTCTAACCACTTTCCTGGCGATACCCAGGTCCCCAGTCGGGGACCTGACTTTGAGGACCACCAAGAAAACGTAACCGTATGAAAGGAGTTGGGTCTTATCTTACAGACAGATACATGTGAATTATTTCATTTCTGTGTATTTTCAGTAACAGCCTATTTAATAAAATGTAACACTTCTTTTCTACGTTTGTGAGCATGGCGTGCATCTCTAAGTTCAATAACCTTATGGGGAAGTGAGAAGGGCTTTCAGAGTCAAAAGTTGATCCCAAGTCCTCTTTTGAAGGGTTGTAGTTAAAAACAAGTCCTCAGCAAGTACTTGCCGTGGTTTTTGCCTTTCCTGCAGTACTTCCGGTAAAGTGAGACTTTACCCATTTAAAGCTCACGTTTGCCATCTGCTGACACATTTGTGAGTTACAAGGGGTCTGCACCAACCAATAGCTGGTGGATACTGATATGTGTTGTGTTCAGATATCTGTTTGTTTGTTTCATTTCCAAAACCCATTAGGCAAATTTTAAACATGTGTCTCCCCCAGAAGCACTCTCTTTTACAAATTACTTCAAACAACCAGTTTGTGTTGAACCTGCTTTAAGTCTTGCTACTGAAAAGTAAAATTGCACACTTGTATCTCAGTATACCTAGTGCATATATACAGGGAGTTTTATCAATAAAATATTTTAAGAGGATACTATATTGAAATCTGTGTTTTAAGCTGAATCAAATGTTTATATGTGTCAATTGCTTATAATAACGGTACCTTAAAGCGGAGTTGAAGTTAATCATGCTAATAATACCAAAACAAAACATCATTCCCAAAGATGCGGCCAAGGCATTCTGCAGTTTTTATTCATACTCTCTTCCAAAAATTTCCTCCTAAGTCCAGGGTTCCACCTTGCTATTTATTCAAGGAGGCCGTATGCTCCTGCTTCCAAGGTTAGCTTTTACAGTCTTAATTACGCTGAATCACGCATATGATAACTGAAGTGCTGATCACAGACTCAAAAAGGGATATACTATTGATCATTTATTTATATATGATCATTTATATTGATCATTTAATGGTGGCCAGTCATTACGCTTAGTATTGCACTGTCATTATTTCTTTAATCCTCACAACTTCTCCCTATCACCATACCTCTACACTACAGATTAGGAAGTTGAATACATTGGATTTATACATCCAGATTCTTTTTTAATTATATGAGTGTGTGCATTACCTGTAAAAATTGGAGCATGTAATAATTTAGTTCAGCAAACTAACCATTGCACATTTAGTTATTCCAGAGATTCTTTGGTTGTGAGGAATAGAAACATGCTAACATAATATGTGCATGTTAGAGAGGGAGAAGTCAATGGTTAAAAGATAATTATACAGAATATTCCAGAAACATGTTCTCAGGGGTCAGTGGACATGGGGTCAAAGTCGTTTTGAACCTTCTCTCCTCACCTTGGAGAAAGGAGATTTTCCTCATATATACTTACCTTTGGCTCCACAGGTTTTTCCTGAGACAGGACCGCCAATGCCTGACTTTCTGTGGCACTTAGACTAAATTTTAGGAGAAAAGAGAATGGTGCCGTCCAACGATAGGTCCTTGATCAAATAAACTTTGTGTATGTATGTGAAATGGGAGATTAGTAGGAGGGATCTCATGGTTCTTCTGCCATCTTCTTCCCTGGGTGATAGGTAGAAACGGTTAATTTGGTAAAGTAAGTTCATAATGGTGACTATGTACATGCAGGCTGAATTACCTTTTAATTTCCAAATCATGCTGAGTGTGGATGGTGGCTAGCAATCAGACCAGAATTAAGAAAACTAAAACACAGTTTTCAAAATAAAACAGGCAAATTTCTAAATTGCTTATGAACACAGAAACGGTTACAAAACTACTTCGTATTTAAAATTTGCAGAAAATCATTACTGGGATCATCGATTTCAGCTAAGATTTTTTTAAAAATTGATCTCAGAGAGGAAAGGAGAGGAGAGAGACAGAAATATTAATGATGAGAGAGAATTATCGACCTGCTGCCTCCTGCATGCCCCATGCTGGGAATCCTACCGTGACCTTCCGGTTCATAGGTCAAAGCTCAATCACTGAGCCATACCAACCGGGCTATTTCAGGTAAGTTTTGTTTTGACTGAATTATCCTGGTTTCCAGCTTGGGTTTTTGTTTGTTTGTGTTGTTATTGTTGTTTTTGCTTAATTGCTTTTGGACAAATTGTTTTATTTCAAATTACTCACAGGCATTCTAGAGGCATCTTGACTCAAGAAGAGGTTTAGATTTAGTTGGTTTGGGCGCCATCAAGGCATCAGGAGATTTTAAAGTTCCTCTGGTTTTAAAGTTCCAACAGGGTTTTTGCAGGACCTTGCAACAAAATCAAGGTAAAGGCTTATACATTTCCCATTTATGAACTTAACATGTTTCTCACCGGGCTGTGGGTGCCGTTTCATCCCATTACCATCTCGTGCTGAATTTGGAGTTAAAGAATATCACCGAAAATGCTTTTTACTTACCTTATTTGAGCCTCTTATCCTCTCTATAGGAGCCAGGGCAAGTATTACTGAGGCAGGAGAGTAAAAACCTAGGGAAGTTCCTTGGCAAGTGGAATGGGGAAAGTGAGACAGCGGTCCATTCAAACTGGCCCCATCAGCACCCTGACTCACCTGCCATCTCCTCCCTGGCACTGCCATTCCTTCAAACATTAAGTCCTCAGGACAAGGAGGCTCTGATCAGCGTCAAAAAATATGAGGAACAGAGCCTCAGGTCTGGTGACCACAGACACAGAGTTTTGGTTGAACTAGAGATAATGTCTAGGCCTCCGTTGTGTTTCAGCTCCAGGCCCAGAAATGTGGCAAAACCAGACCAAGCGACGCCAGCTCCGTGGATTAATGACCCCTGACCTAGCACTGACCAATCAGTAGAGGCCACCACCCTGAAAGGACATTGGGTGTTAGACCCGTGGGGTCACACTAGACCTGGGTTCAGCAACCTCGGTACTTGAGTTCTGGCTAGGAAAGAATTCAGAACCAAGCCTCAAACAACAAGAGAACATTTATTTATAAAATCCTACAGGTAGAAGTAATTCCTGGAAGAAATAGGCTTAGGAAGCAAGTTATAAAGGTAAAGGAGGGGCCCTTGGAACTTGGGAGTGAGGAAGCTAGTGGTAACACACCTGGGGAGAGGAGGAGGTGGAGGAAGGGAAGGGGAAGGGGAAGGAAAAAAGGAGGGGATGCTCCCAAGAGTGAGAGCTCTCTGCATCTTGGTCCTAAGGGTTTTAAGGGTGGAGATTTTAGGGTCGGTCCCAGGGGAAGATCCTAATAGAATATTCAGCAGTTTTCCAGGTGTGTCCTTTCAGGGTGGTGGTCTCCACTCATTGATTGGCTGGCACCAGAGCGTCACTATTCAATGCAGCTGGTCCTGAGGTCCTCTGTGCCTGGTTTTGCAGCTGAAATACAACTGAGGCCTAGATGTTATCTCCAGGGAGGAAAGGTCAGGGGGATCCAAACCTCATGTCCAGCAAAATCCTAGGGGAGCAAACGTCACCCTGAGCGCGAGGTTCTGCCCTACAATTGTCGTTTGCTAGGCACCCAGGGCTTTCCACCCTGGTGACCTGATCTGGCCCATTGTCCTTGCTCTGCTCCTGTCTGCCTACCACAGGCACACCTGGAAAGCTGATGACTATTCTGGTGAGATCCTCCCTGAGACCTCACCTAAAATTCCTGCCTTTGGAAAACAGATAAAAACTCTTAAAGCAATGGACTCAGTTCCAGCTCTCTCTCTCTCTCTCTCTCTCTCTCTCTCTCTCTCTCTCTCTCTGGACCACTATTCGCCTTCCCCCCTTCTTTCCTAAGGCGCGGATCTTTGTTTTCTTTCTCCAAGGACCCTTCTTTTGCCTCAGTAACTTGTTTCCTGAGTCCACACAGCCCAGATGGCTCACTTCTTCTGCCTCTATGACTTTCTAAAGGGCCAAGGCAGCTCCACCTAGGCTCGCTGCTGTGGCTATGTCTTGCCTCATCTACCTAAGCCCTTCCCTTGTTAAACTTTAATGAACATACTCTCAAAATCACCTGCACTCATGTTGTGAGATCTTTCCTGCAAGAAGTCAAGAACTGAGAACCCGCATCCTTGTCCCTGTTTTACAAGTGTGAAAACAGGTTTAGAGAGGTGAGAGCCTTTTTACAGGAGCTATGGGAGGCACAAGTGTGCTAGTGCTCACACCACTGATTGCTGTACAATTTTCTTGGCACTTATACAGTATAATCTGTGTTCTATGTTTATGTTTAGTTTAGTTTCTATTTCCTCACTTAGACTGTGACCTCTTTACAGAGATTTTTTTTTTGTTTTTTTTTTTGGTGGTGTGTGTTTTGTTTTTGTTCTTTTTTTAGTCATACAAGGGATTGCAGTGGTGAAGGACACAGATACGGTCCCTTAACTTGGAGTCTTGTGAAGGAACTGGCAAACAGGCAATTAATATAAAATTAACATAAAACAAGTTCTTGATGGTGGTAATTTACAAAGATGGGGAACTACCCAATTCTTAATTTTTTTTATTGATTTCAGAGAGGAAGGAAGAGGGAGAGAGAGATAGAAACATCAATGATGAGAGAGAATCATTGATGGGCTGCCTCCTGCACGCCCCCCACTGGGGATCGAGCCCGCCACCTGGGCATGTGCTCTTGACCAGAATCGAACCTGGGACCCTTCAGTCCGCAGGCCGACGCTCTATCCACCGAGCCAAACCGGCCAGGGCTACCCAATTCTTAATGGGAGAAGAGGATGGTGTGGTCGTAAACTCTGCAGAGAAGAATGTAAAATTTAAGCTAGCCCAGCCAGTGTTGCTCATGGACCCTATGAACCAGGTTGAGCATGGACCCTATGAACCAGAAGGTCACAGTTCAATTCTCAGTGAGGGCACATGCCTGGGTTTGGGTTCAAACCCCAGTAGGGGGCATACAGGAGGGAGCCAACTGATGATTCTCTCTCACCATTGATGTTTCAATCTCTTTATCCCTCTCCCTTCTTCTCTGAAATAAAATATATATTTATAATATTTTAAGCTAAAATTTGATGCAGGAGTAGAATTTCCCCTTATGAGAGAAGTGTCCATATTCCCTGAAGGAAATAGGATTAGAATAAGACTGGGGGGAGAGAGAGGAGAGAGCGTTGCAAGCGGATGAAGGAGCATGGGTGCTGGCTAGCAGATGAAGTGTGATAAATGAAACTGCTGGAGGTGGATTGTACAATGGCCCCGTGACAGAAGAGCCATATAATACACACTTGAGGAGTGTGTACTATGCTAAAGAAAATGGGGCACCTATGTGGGGCTTTAAACAGGGAAAGTCATGTTCATATCTGTTTCAGAGAAAATCTGGCTACTCCAAAGTGCTCTCTTGACCATGAGGCTAAATTTCCACATGCAGTTCTGTAGTTTTAGAGCTAGAATGGAGAGAAGTGTCCCAAGAGAGCCATGTTTTGGTTTTGTCCCCAAAGGCCTTGGGGCAGATTTGATGTTTGGGAGGACTGTGGTAGGCAGTTAGTGGAAAGCCCCAGATACCTAGGAATGGACATTGTAGGGTGGGGCCGGGCCCCCAGGGTGACCTTTCTTCCCCTAGAACCGTGGTCAGCAAACTGTGGCTCACGAGCCACATGCGGCTCTTTGGCCCCTTGAGTGTGGCTCTTCCACAAAATACCACGGCCTGGGAGAGTCTATTTTGAAGAAGTGGCGTTAGAAGAAGTTTAAGTTTAAAAATATTGGCTCTCAAAAGAAATTTCAATCGTTGTACTGTTGATATTTGGCTCTGTTGACTAATGAGTTTGCCGACCACTGCCCTAGAATATCGCTGGTCCATCGGTTTGGACCCCCCTGACCTTTCCTCCCTAGAGATAACATCTAGGCCTCAGTTGTAGGTCAGCTGCTGGCCCAGAAAAGCAGCACAATCAGCCACAGATGACCTCAGGACCAGCTGCATTGAATAATGACCCGCAGCCCTGGCGCTGAGCAGTCAATCAGTGGAGACCTAGACCCTGAAAGGACACACCTGGAATGCTGCTGAATATTCTATTGGGCTCTTCCCCTGGGACCTCCCCTAAAATCTCCACCCTTAAAACCCTTAGGATAAAGGACCTGGCCCACGGCCTGGGCCTTTCTCTCCCCTTATTCAGGGCATTACCATTCGCTGCCTCACTCCCAAGCTTCAAGGTCCTTCCTTTACCTCTATAACTTATTCCCTCGTCCATTTCTTCTGTCAGTTACTTCTAACTGTGATTTTCCCAAATACATGTTCTCTTATAGTTGGGGTCTTGGCTCTGAATTCTCTCCTAGCCAGAACTCAAGTATCGAAGTTGCTGAACCCAGATGCCCTCTTACCTCACTGGCCTCACCCCTAGTGCCCTTCTGCTGCCCACAACAGAACAAGAGAGGCCCCCCAGGGAGGACAGCTGGATAAGCCCTTTGGAAAGCCAGCGGTAAGATTTCCTGAATTAGCAATTACAGAATGAGGGACTGAAGAGGGAGAGAGGGGGTTCCTTTACAGATTGTTTCCTTTGAGGCATTGAGGCTGCCTACAGATGTACTCCATATGCTTGCAAAATCTACCAAGCCACCTCGCTATTGGAAATGACCCACGTGTGAACTCTTATTAAATCTACATACTAAATCCAAAGAGAAACTTAGCAAAAACACACGTTTGCCAGCCCTTAAGAATCCTGGTGGTTGTTAGCCTTCTAGCATGCTCAATACACAGCTCCAGGAATTGTCCAACGAAGCGAAAGCGGGTGCCCCCTGCTGGCCAGCACTCGGTACTGCAGCTCAAGGAAAGCCCTTTACCAGGGGCGTGGCGGCTGGCGGGTTGCGTCAAACCGGCGACCGGAAGTAGGAGGCAACGTGTGCGTCAGCGGCGCGCGCCGTGGGAAACCTGACCAGCCGCATGGCCGCCGGTTGTCCGGAGCCTCCGCGGGCCCAAGCGGCCTCGGAGGGGCCGGTGGCGGGGCCCGCGGGTGCCCTGCCCTGCCTGGAGCTGCCGACCTACGCCGCCGCGTGCGCGCTGCTGAGCAGCCGCTACTCCTGCCTGGTGGCGGGCCCGCACCGCCGGCACATCGCGCTGTCGCCGCGCTACCTTCACCGGAAACGCACGGGGATCCGGGAGCAGCTGGATGCGGAGCTGCTGCGCTATTCCGAAAGGTAGCTTGGCCTTCTCCTTCGCGGCCCCTTCTTTCTCTGGGGCACGGGAGGGGTCCGCGGGTGGGGGTGCTGATGGCGCGGGAGAAAGGGGCGCTCGGGGGCGGGGGGGGGGGGGGAAGCGCGCCGGCCTCATGCGCTCAGCCCCCAGGCGCCCTGCCGTCGGGGAAGGCGGGTGCGTCCCGGGTCGGGACCCGTGCAGGGCCCCTGTCCCAGCAAGAAGGTGGCGTGGCTTGTGTCGGCGAGGGGGGTGGGTGGGGGGGGTTTGGGGGGGCATCTCGCTCCAGAAGCTGGGTGTAGGGCTAAGAAGAGAGCGGGGTCTGGAGACCCGTTAGGCCCAGGTCTGTAGGTGGGTTTTTTTTTTAAATGGACAGTGAAAGTTTGGAATGTGGCACGTCAGTTGATTCTCGCTCATTCTGTAGAAAGTGGAAGCCTTAGTACGATGTTTATTTGTAAACGGTGGGCGAAGGGCGGTTTCGTTGTCTTGGCCGCGGCACTTTCCCTCGTCTCTTGGATCTGATCGGGGATGAGAGAAATACTGTTAAGTTTTATTTTGAAGAGCAGTTTATTTCGTCTAACTGTCCCGCCTATTGCTCTTGAGAGGAACACAAAACAACAACACCTGCTGGTGCATTTGAATTAAGACCTTGAAGAGGAGCCTGAAAACGCTGAGTTGCTAGGGTAGAGGTCAGGGGGAGGGGGTGGGTAGCTGTATCTTAACACTCTGCTCGGCTGCTCGGGCTCCAAGGCAAGGGTTCCAAAACCAGGCCGAGCGGCTTCTCTAGCGATTGCTCGCTACCCTTCAAGGAATTTAGTGAGCCTCTGGAAATTGCAGGGATTTTCCATGTCGATTTTCTTCATCAAAGTATCGAGACGTGTCTCCCCTTTCTCAAAGAACCCTGAACCTCACACAGGTTAAGAATCAAATAGAATATACAGCTTCCTCCAAGCACCAGCACACCCTATGGGTCTGTTTTGTATAGGAGGGAGTTGGGGTGTAAAAACAAAGAAAAAACAAGATCTGTGTTGTAAGGAACTTGAAGCCCTCTTAGAGGTATACAGGCAAGCCAAATGCAATGAAGTGTTAAAATTTGGCAGAAGTCTATTTATAATGAGTGGTGAATTCCTTCGTAGGACCTTTGAGAACAACTTGCTAGGAGGAGGCGGAGGAGATGGTAGCGTTACAGGCAAAGAGAGTGGCATAAACAAATGGATGGTAGATGTGAAATAGGATGCTTTGACCAGAGAATTGTACGTATTAAATAACTGGAGTGAGGTTTATGTCGGGAAAGACGATGGGTACAGTTGGAGGAGGGCAGTGGGTCAGAGACAGGGTAGGGACAACCCAGAGAGGATGGCCATTTTGCTCTTCTTTCTTGCCTTTGCCAGTTGTTTTTTGTGTGTGTGTGTGTGTGTTGTGTGTGTGTGTGTGTGTGTGTTTCTACTTTTTCTTAACCAGGATTAGCACAATATCCTCTTAACTCTGAAGGTTGGCACACTGTTGAGAGAGTAGTACATATCCCTGATCTTTGGGGCATAAAGAAAATCGACACGGGAAATTTCTTAAAACTGCAAATTTGGTTACGATTTGGTAGTTAGTAGTAGATGATGTTAAGGGAGGTGATACATTAGACAAAAGACCAGTTCAGAGAGGATGGATATACAAGGTGGTCAGAAAATGTGGACACATAGGCAGCTGTTTGATGTATTTTACAACTTTCTGAAACCAATTAATGCCTCAACTTGACAGGCGGGCAAACTCACCCACCTGTCTCCAATAGGAGCCATTCCACCAGAGAGACTAGGAACTGATTGGATGATAATTCCTTTAAGTGAATTGGACAGTGTTGCCATGTCAGTTTATAGAGCAGGTTGCACTCTGAATATATCTGGACAGCTCCCCACCCACCCTCCCTCACCCACTCCTCACCCTGCCATGCACACACCGTACTTGTGGGATGTGCTCCAGACTCCAGTGTATTCAGTGCAGCCAGGCACCACACGTTTAACTGTGCATTACTAATGGGGCAAAACGTTGAACCCGCAGGAAGTTGTTACAGCAATCAACCATATACCAGGTGTAGTTGTTTGTCTGCAGATGGGGCCATCCTGGAGAGGCAAGAGGACTTGCTTCTCTTTGTTTAGCAAATGAGGAAAAGGAAGGAATTGAGAATGGCTCTCAGTAGCGTCCAAGTTATCTCAACAGCATCCTCCATTTGACAGACTTTGCACTCTTTTTCCCCAGTGACAGAATTTTTTTAAAGCTATTTCATATCAATTTTGAAAATTTTGGTTAGAGAAAGTAGTTTTCTAAATCACATAATTTCTAAATTATATCTTTGAGAGGCCATTAAGGAAAAAAATCTTGCCCTGACTGGTGTGTACAGTGGTTAGTGTTAGCCCTCATACCAAAGGGTTACGGGTTCAATTTCCAGTCAATTTTCAGTCCGTGCACCTACCTAGGTTGCAGGTTCGATTCCTGCCCTAATCAGAGCACATGCTGGAGGCAACCAATCCATGTGTCTCACATCAATGTTTCTCTCCCTTTCTCTCTTGAGTTAGTTGAAGGTGGAAATAATGTTCCTTCCCACTAGTTCTCTAGAAGCCTTAAATGTGCAATCTAAACAGCCCGTAAACTTGATTTAATTGTTGTCTATCTAAACTTAAAGCTACCACCCTTACCTGTAACCTACCCAGGATGGTGTCTGAAAAATAAAAGTAAAAGAGGTATTAACATGGTTAAGGGGCTTGTCATTGTATATCTGATGACTTTAGTGAGTTTCATGCTGGAAGTTGCTTTCCCAAAGATTGGATGGATTTATACAAATCCTTTTGGACTTAGGCTCTGTGGTTGCATTTCCTAGGCCAGTGGTCGGCAAACTCATTAGTCAACAGAGCCAAATATCAACAGTACAATGATTGAAATTTCTTTTGAGAGCCAAATTTTTTAAACTTCTTCTAACGCCACTTCTTCAAAATAGACTCGCCCAGGCCGTGGTATTTTGTGGAAGAGCCACACTCAAGGGGCCAAAGAGCTGCATGTGGCTCACAAGCCACAGTTTGCTGACCACGGCCCTAGTCAATAGTTCTGAATTCTACAGAACCCTATAACCTCCCTCTTGTAATAGTTTGCAGTTCTGCTGTTAATGAAATGAAAACGCTCTTTGCTGTGCTGAAATGAAATGAAAATTAAAAGATAATATAACCTACCTACACAATTGCAAAGAAATATACATGCAGTGCTCTAATACCGTACAGTAAAATGCATTTCAATGTGGTAATGCTTAAGCATGATTACCTGGGAAGAATGAAGTAGTTAGATGCCTCCCATACCTACATCTAGAATCATTGTGAGTGTGTCAGTTACAAAAGTACATTGATGCAGGGGTTTTGAGTTGACACCTCACAAACACAGTGTCTCCAGTGGTCTAATGCTTTTCTGAAACAACTAGAGGCCCGGTGCACGAAATTTGTGTACGGGGGGGGGGGGGTATGTGTCCCTCAGCCCAGCCTGCACCCTCTCCAATCTGGGACCCCTCGAGGGATGTCTGACTGCCCGTTGGACATCCCTCTCACAATCCAGGACTGCTGGCTCCCAACTGCTCTCCTGCCTGCCTTCCTGATTGCCCCTGATTGCCCCTAACCGCTTCTGCCTGCCAGCCTGATCACCTCCTAACCACTCCCCTGCCAGTCTGATTGATGCCTAACTGCTCCCCTGCCAGCCTGATTGCCCCTAACTGCCCTGCCCTGAAGGCCTGATCACCCCTCACTGCCCTCCCCTGCAGGCCTGGTCCCCCCAACTGCTCTCCCCTGCAGGCCTGGGTCCCCCCAACTGCTCTCCCCTGCAGGCCTGGGTCCCCCCCAACTGCCCTTCCCTGCAGGCCCGGTCGCCCCCAACTTCCCTCCTCTGCTGGCCTGGTCACCCCTAACTGCCCTTCCCTGTAGGCCCGGTCACCCCCAATTGCCCTCCCCTGCTGGCCATCTTGTGGTGGTCATCTTGTATGTTGGAGTGACGGTCAATTTGCATATTACTCTTTTATTAGATAGGCTGGGAAATTCTCAGTAAAGTTTCACACAGAACAGTCTAGCCTTAAATCTATCCAGCTACATTCCTGGAATTTATAATGCATATTAAAACCATGCAAAAATGACTTTAATATTAATCCTTTGCACTTGGATGTCAAGTGTGACTCGACACGGTTAGCAGTAGAATAAAGGAATCGAAAAAAGCAAGCGAATGCAAAGGGTTAATGTTAGTTGTGTTTTGTTTTTTTTTAAGTTAGATTCTATGCCCAGCTGTTTATAAATCAATCTATCTCCTCACTCAAAAGTGATGTATACATTTCTTCATTGTATAGAACTGTTTTGCACAGGGCAGAATGGTTCATATATCTGGCCTTAGCCAGTGATTGTCACAACCATGGTCAGTACCAAAATCTCCAAATGCCGCCTAGGGGACAGCAGTATTCCCCCCACACTTGAGACTCACCTTCTAATAATTGATTAAGGGAAACAAAGTCTCAATTTTGTTTTTCTATCTGATATGGCAGCTACTCCCCTTGCTCTCTAACTCTGTGTTTTTGGTGCTCCTAATATTGTCTCAGTGGTGGTGTTCCAGTTCAGGAAAGCCACATGCAGAAATTAACAACTCAAAGGGTGCTTTCCGGAGTAGTCTCTGAGTTTAAGCTTTTCCTAATTTAGTAGTTATTAAAGTTCCTTTCCAGTGACTCCTGGCTGTTTTGCTTAAACACCTGCTATTAGGAGAAATTCTTTCTCTTATTCTATATAAACTAGAGGCCTGGTGCACTAAATTCATGCACAGGTAGGGCCCCTAGGCCTGGCTGGAGATCAGGGCCGATCGGGGCCTTCTGGCTGCCAGCCGGGGCTTTCCTTCATTTCGTGCTGCCTCCTGGTGGTCAGCGCACGTCATAGTGAATGATCGAACTACAGGTCAAACTCCCGAGGGGACACTTTGCATATTAGCCTTTTATATATAGAGATTATTCTAGAATATTGAGTTCAACAAAAATGTTCTCTCAAAGGGGTCTTAGTGGAATCCAAACATATATACAGATAAATTCAATAACATGAGATTAAGAACCGATCATGCTGTGCATGGATTCCTATAGAAGTAAGGAGTGAAGGCCTGGTCACCCCTAACTGCCCTCCCCTGCAGGCCTGATCACCCCTCACTGCCCTCCCCTGCAGGCCTGGTCCCCCCAACTGCTCTCCCCTGCAGGCCTGGGTCCCCCCCCAACAGCCCTTCCCTGCAGGCCTGGTCGCCCCCAACTTCCCTCTGCTGGCCTGGTCACCCCTAACTGCCCTTCCCTGTAGGCCTTGTCTGGAAAGTTTTCTGGAACAAGTTGTGGGTGTGGTAATGGAAGCCACTAGGTCTGCCTCTTTAGTATAATCTTTAAGAACCTGGAAATGACTTTTTGCAATAGTAGTTGCCCCCTAATCCTGACTGTCAAGCATGTAGACTAAAATGTCAGAGTCATTCTCAGCAATAATATAGTTGTATTTCTTAGCATTTCCACTTACTAAGCAACAGTTGCAGTTTGGGATTTTTCTCTATTAAGTCATTGGCTTTAATGTTCAGGGACTTCAGCTTTAACCTTAACACTTCTCTTGCTATGTGCCATCTAGTACAGAAATTCGGTAATGCTGGATAATGCCAAAATTTCTTTAAGTCATACTCAGAAAAAGACATTTTTCTTGCCAAGTCCTATTTTTTCCTTTCATTACCATTTTTTTTAAAAAAATATGTTTGTATTTTTTTTTTTTAAGCGAGAGAGAAAAGGAGAGGGATAGAGAGATAAAAGTATCAATGACAGAGATACACCATTGATCAGCTGCTTCCTGCATGTCCCCTAGTGGGCATTGAGCCTGCAACCTGAGCATGTGCCCTGACTGGGAATCAAACCAGTGACCTTTTGGTTCATGGGTAGATGCTCAACCACCGAGCCACACCGGCCAGGTTTTCCTGTCATTCTAGCATGACTAGAATCCAAATGAGTAGCAAATAGGGAAGAAGGGTCAACTTTTTGCTCATGCGTAATTGGACATTACTGGGTACCTATCTTAAAGTTAGGTTAAATCAGTTTTAACTTAGCCAGTATATTGGGAACATTGTGAAATTGGACTACTAAAATTATTACAGGCTAACGTGTAATATGCTATAGTATTTTTGGTTTGGGTGGTTATATTTAGGAGATATACTTTTTGGACTCAGAATTTTTAAACAATATGACAATGCCAGTTAAAAGAGAGTAAAAAAATACCCTTTTTTCTTTTTTAACAGCCTTCTAGGTGTCCCCATTGCATATGATAACATTAAAGTAGTGGGTGAACTGGGAGATATTTATGATGATCAAGGACACATTCATCTTAATATTGAAGCTGATTTCATTATTTTCTGTCCTGAACCAGGGCAAAAGCTTATGGTATGTATGTCTCTTTTTTGTAGCTTTCTTTGTATAGTTATATAATTATGTAATATGAAAACTTAAGAAACTATACACTTTGGGACTGTTATTTGGGTAACTAAAAATTATTTTTAAAAATAAAAGGAAATTAATTTCCATCATTTCAACCTAGGTACGTTTTGAAACTTCATCATCCTAAAACTCACATGCATGTATAGAGTATGTGTCCATCCAACTTATTCTTTTCATACAGCACCAAAGTGAACTTAAGGTCTAAAAAAAATCAGTCCTAGCTGGTTGGACTCAGTGAATAGAGTGTTGGCCTGCAGACCAGAGGGTCCCAGGCTTGATTCTGGTCAAGGGCACACACCTTGGTTGCAGGCTCCTCCCCAGTCCGGGCCCTGGTCGGGGCTTGTGCAGGAGGCAACCAATCAGTGTATTTCTCTCACATCGTTGCTTCTCTCTGTCTTTCCATCTCTCTTCTACTCTCCCTAAAAATCAATAGAAAAATATCCTCAGGTGAGGATTGACAAAACAAACAAACAAAAAACCACAAAAGAACACATTCTTTAAAAAATATATCAGTTTTTATTATTTTAAAATTTCCCAATTATACATAATATGGTTTCTTTATAAAAGATTCAAACCATATAGTAGCATATAAAACAAGAGTTCCAAATTCAAATGGTTGTGGGGTCAGACAGGTAATAAAAATGAGTCCAGAATGGGGGGTGGTGAGACTATGCCTTGAGAAGCTGGAAATGCAAAAATTGGTATGAAATCTGAAATTTATCCATTTATCCTCTTCCACTTGCACGTCTGTGTGTGTATATGTTCATATATGTGTATGTATTTATATGTATGTATTAATTTTTTCTACCTAAACTTTTTTAGAGGAATTGTTTTATGACAATAACTAAGCCTTGATACTGTTAATAAAAATATAGCTTAGATTTTACTACGACAAGATTTACATGGCATTTCTAATTAAAATTTTTTTTCAATATCTATTAAACTGGAAGAAATAGTATACTTGGACTGCCAAACTGGAATCCTACCACCAGCCTTCAACTATTAGAGTTGGCAGTAGATTTGTAGTTAAAAATTCCCCAACTCAACTGTCATCTGTTTTGTGTAAATTATCACAAATGCAAACATGTCCATGGAAATAACATTCTAACTGTAAAGAAAATATAAAGTGAAAAGTAAAATTATCCCTTTTACTCTATACTCTACAACATCCAGTCCTTAAATATTCTTGACTAATCAATTTTTTCCAGTTTTTATTTTTAATAATATGAGATAATGTACATGCAATAAAATGTATAGATCATGGTGCGCAACTAAATGAATTTTGACAAAGGCATATACCATTCTGTGTCCTTAGAAATGATCCTCATGCCCTTTCCTGGTCAATCCTTTCTATCCTAGATACAACCACTGTTGTGATTTCATTGACCATAAATTAGTTTTGCCTGTTCTAGTATTTCATAGTAGTGGGGTTTTTCATTATAAACTCTGAAATAGCCTCTTCTGCTCACCATGAGTTTCATCCATACTGTTGTGTGTACTGTTGTTTCTTTTTTAGCACTCGTGGTATTCAATTGTATGAATACTAGAGGTCTGATGCACGAAATTCGTGCAAGAGCAGGCCTTTCTTCCCCCAGCTGCTGGCACCAGCTTCCCTCTGGCACCCAGGACCCGGGCTTCCCTGGCAGCCCTGCCTTTGTCCGGAAGGATGTCTGGTCTAATTAGCATATTATGCTTTTTTTATTATAGATATTACAGTTTGATTATCCATCTTCATTGAGGGACATTTGGGTAGTTTTCAGTCTGGAGCTAGTAGAATAAAGCTATTGTGAATGCACATTTTCATTTCTTCTAGGTAAAAAACTAGAAGCAGTATTGCTAGGTTGCAGGGTAGATGTGTGTTTAACTTTATGAAAAACTGCTGGTAGGCTAACTTCCCATACAGCACTTCAGGTGCTATGCATCTTTGCCAACATTTGGTGCTGTCAGTCTTTTACGTATAATAGCTTCTCATAATGGTTTTAATTAGCATTTTCAGGAGCTTTTACTTTTGGTGAGGTCCAGTTCAGCATAGTATACTTTTATGGATATTGCTTTCTGGATCCTACCTAAGAAACTTGTCTACTCCTAGAAGCTTCTATAAGTTTTGTAGTTTTAGCTTTTCCATTTAGGTCTGTGTTCAAACTTTAATTTTTGGTGTATAGTGTGAGGTAGGCCCTTGAGATCCATTTCCTTGTCCATTAGCTATTCAGTTATTCCAGACCCACATATTGAAAAGATTTTCCTTTCCCTACTGAATATTTTTTAACTGATAGACTTCGTTTTTTACAGTAGCTTTAGAGGTACAGAAAAAAATGGAACAAACACACTATTTCTGTTATTGACATTGTGTGTTAGTGTGGTACATTTGTTATAGTTGTTGAGCCAATATTGATAATTAGATAAAGTTTGCACTTTACATTACAGTTCATTCTTTTTTAACTGATAGACTATCTCCCTAGTTGTCTATCTCCCTAGTTTTTCCTTTGTCAGGATGTCATATAGTTGGAATCATACAATAGGTAGCCTTTTCAGATTGGCTTATTTCACCTACCATTTATGCAGTTAAGATTCCTCCATATCTTCTCATGGCCTGTTGGCTCATTTCGTTTTATTTCTGAATATTACTCCGTTTTGCAGAAGGTACCATTGTGGACACGTGCCTCCGGATAATGACTGAAAAGGAAGTTTTATTCTATCACATGTATAAGGAGTTGCTGACATTATACATGTTAATATTTAAAAATCTATAATGTAAAATAGTTTATAACTATTTTGGGGTTTTATTCATATACCTTATCTATACTGATTCCTAGAGGAAGAATAGAAAACTTAAGTTTTTTGGAAATTTTTATTTCAAGCTTAAAATTCTATAGTTCATCCTTTTATCTTAGTTTTTAAGCTTCTAATGTTTTTGTAATTTAGTCCAAACAACTCTTCAAGATTTACATATAAAGGGTAAGCTGTCTTCTAATAGGACTGCTTACTAGTACATCATGCTCAATTTAATCATTACAGAATGCTCTTTGAGCTTTGAAGTTCAGACTGTTTGTAGAAATACAGTGTGGATCCTAGTGGTAAAAAGCATATGCTTCCTGCCTTGAGGTCTTTTTATCAAAGAGTCATTTCTGCTTGGTTCTGCTTGGTGGTAGAGTTCTCCACTCCCCTTCGATCTTAGATGGGAGTTAGGTGGGTTTTTCAGGGGGTAAAGGGGTGGGTAATTGTTTATCCAGTTAGGCAGTTGATAAGCAGTTACTTGTTTAATCAAGTTTGAGCTTTCTAAAACCTCTACAGTGTTCTAAAGCAATGCTTTAATATAACATGTAAATTTTGAGATAAACATTTTCCATACCAAATTGTACTATTATTTTGATGTTTTCTCTTTGAAGATCAGTTTGAAGCTTATAAAGTTTGATTTGTCCGTTAACTCTTTGGATCCCTTCTTGATGTTATACTCTTCTTTTTTCTTCTTAGGGCACAGTGAATAAAGTGTCTTCCAGCCACATTGGCTGCTTAGTACATGGGTGTTTCAATGCCTCCATCCCTAAACCTGAGCAGATGCCAGCTGAGCAGTGGCAGACCCTGGAGATAAATGTGGGTGATGAGCTAGAATTTGAAGTATTTCGTTTAGACTCAGATGCTGCTGGAGTATTCTGCATTCGGGGAAAACTAAATACCACTAGGTCAGTTCCTACTCACATTATTGTCATTGTGATACTTAATTGTTTCTATTTAATTCTGAATTTAGAGATCATAAGCCCTCTTAAAAAATTGTTTATTATAATATTTATGCTTTCAAACCAGAAAGTCATTCATTGTAAATCATTATCTTAAGTGCTAAGACAATGCATTAAATATTCTAAAGCTCTACATCTAGCTAAATGGTCCGTATTTTAATAATTCAATTTTACTGTATAGTTTCTAGTTGTTCATTTTTTTAAATAGCTGATACCTGAGCTTGAAACTAACAATTTAATCATATTGTATAACTATTAGCCTGCTTTCATTTGTACATCATTGAAACAGAAATAATTTGATTAATGTCATTATGCCAGGTAGACCATTTAATTTCTATATTTTTCTGTATTGAAATTCTTATAAGAATTACTTTGATCTTGAATCTTGAGCTCTATAGGAGCTCACTTTGGGAGTGGGGAAACTTTTGGAATACTGCTAATGTTAATTTAACAATTTTTCTGGATTCTGCTTTGATAAGTAACCAGTGTGTGGATTCAAGTTCTAGAGCAGCTGTCCAATAGGACTGTGATTATGATGGAGATGTGCTGTATTTGTGCAATTCAGTAGCTTCACAGTTGAGCACTTGAAATAAGAGTAGTGTGACTGAGCTAAATTTTAAAGTTATAAATATTTAAATTTAAGTAATTTCAGTGAGATATGTGGCTAGTGCTCTCTCTAGTTCAAGAAAGAAGGTGGCAGTTCTAGAAAGAAGGCAGCTTTGTTGAGCCTTGTTTTTATCTTAGTGATATAAAATAATTCACAACTGTGAAATGTGCTTCAGCAGAGGTTAGGAAGAACAATGAATTGAGAAATTAGACAGGAAACTCCATTATTTTGATAGGTAACAGAAGTATATTTTCTCTCTATTTTCTGTCAGTTTGGCTAATAAGCCTGGGTACTATGATGTTTAGTGTTTAGGGACCAAATTTTTGTGAACAAAACCAGAATTTAGAAGCCATGTTTTGACAACCTTTTCATGCTGTTCACATGTGTGAAAGCAGTCTGGGAGAAGTACTTGGGAAACAGTAATTTTAACATTTCAAAGGGCTGGAGGATAATAGGAAAGACTGTTTGAAATTTATACCATAGTATGCAGCATACTGCTGTCACTTAGAAAAATCATAGTAGGTTGGGATACTCTTGATCTTTTTGTTCTATTTTTGCTTACTGCTCTTCAAAATTTTAAACTGTTCATTTCTAGTTCACAAACCAAGTGCTCTGCAGTTTCTGAAGAAATAACAGAAACTGGGACGGAAGAAGCTGTTGAAAAGCCTCCGAAGAAGAAGAAGAAGAAGAAAAAGAAAGAGCCAGATGAAGTAGAGGGTGGTACCATGGAGCTAGCAGATCTCTCAGATGTCACCCGGAGGGAAGAGACAGACCTACAGATAGATAATAATGTGAATGGGCTCTGGGAGGAAAAGCCGAAGAAGAAGAAGAAGAAAAAGAAGAAAGACTCAGAGCCAGATGAAGTAGAGGGTGGTACCACTGAGCTAGCAGATGTTCCAGAAGTCGCCATGAAGGAAGAGACAGACCTGCAGATTGATAACACCATGAATGTGAATGGCCTCTGGGAGGAAGAGCCAAAGAAGAGGAAAAAGAAAAAGAAGAAGAAAGACCCAGAGCCATATGAAGTAGAGGGTGGTAGCACCGAGCTAGCAGATTTCCCAGATGTCACCTTGAGGGGGGAGACAGACCTGCAGATTGATAACGTGAACAGTGGCCTCTGGGAGGAAGAGCCAGAGAAGAAGCAGCACCAGGAAGAGCAGAGCCAGGACCCTGTTTTTCTGGCCAGTGACTCCAGTGGTTACCAGAGTGACCATAAAAAGAAGAAAAAGAAAAGAAAGCACAGTGAGGAGGCTGAATTGACCCCACTTTTGGAACACTCTCCTAAAAAGAAAAGGAAAAGATGATTTTCTTTAGTACATTGTAAATATGATTGTTTTAAAGATGGATTTATACACAGTAGATGAAATGTTTGAATAATATGAAATAATTCTCAAAACAGGAAACTTTTAAACTGCCGTTTTATTGTATACAGAGTGAAAGGTAAGATCTGCTCTCAGTCTTAACTTTGGCATGTTTCCAGTTTTTACATTCTAAATAAAATTATTTCTACAAACTCAATACCAGCAAAAGGACTTTATAATGCAGTGTTATATCATTAAAGAGTCAATTTGAGCTTGAATTTTTGGTTTATTGCCTTTTAAAAAAAATTATATTGTTGAAAGTATTACAGATGTCTCCCTCCTCCCCCCCCCCCCATTAACTCACTTAACCCCGCACATGTCCCCGCGCGCCCCCCCCCCCCCCCCCCCAATCCCCAGGCCTACTGCATTATTGTCTGTGTCCGTGGGTTGTGCATATAAGCTCTTTGGTTAATCTCTTCAGGGCCCTTCCCCTTTCCCTCTGAGATTCCTCAGTCTGTTCCATGCTTCTATGTCTCCGGATCTATTTCATTTGTCAGTTTATTTTATTCATTATGTTTCACATATAAGTGATTTAATGTGATACTTGTCTTTCTCCAACTGGTTTATTTCACTTAGCATAATGCTCTCAGATCCCCCCAGGCTGTCTGAAAGGGTAAGAGATCCTTCTTTTTTATTGCTATATACTATTCCATTGTGTAAATGTACCACATCTTTTTTTATCCACTCATCTACTGATGGGCACTTGGGCTGTTTCCAGATCTTAGCTATTGTACATTGTGCTGCTATAAACATAGGGGTGCATATATTCTTTCTGGTTGGTGTTTCGGGATTCTTACGACATATTCCTAGAAGTGGGATCACTGGGTCAAACATTGCTCTTTTTTTAAAAATGGATTTTACCTTTATCATGAAATTACCAGCCTTTTAAAAAATTCAAGGGATTTACCAGTTTCAGATTTTCCTTTATCATGGCTACTCCAGTATTTCTGTTGTTTAACTGAGAGTGGTTTGCCACAGGAGCTTCTGCAGTCTCCAGCACTCCTAGGAACCGTGTCAGTACTGACTAGTAGGAACAGTATTCACTCTTCTTCCCTTCCAGGTGCATGTGTGGTGTCATTTTCTTTTTTATCTAAGTCTGAGGTTAGTGGAGAGTTGTTCATTTGTACTTACTCATTGGTGCCTCAACTGTTCTGTTTTTGTTGCGTGTTGGAGAAGTAGAATTGGATGAAGACAGGAAAAACGTGATTCTGATTAGTGGGGAATTTCCCAATTACGTTTTAATAATTGGGTTAGGCTGCTAGAAATTGTTCTGAAGAGAAAACAGCTGTTCACTGCTTTCACTGAGAACATGCCAAGCATTAACATGTCCAAGACTGTAACTATTGGATAACTGAGTGATGAGATGATAAGCCGGTTCAGGTTGATAACCAATACATGGCAGTCTTCACTCACTTAACAGGTACTTGACCATCTACTATGTGCAACACATCCTACTAAGGTCCAGGAATAGAATGGCAAGCAAGGCAGATGCAGCTCTTTCCCTCATAGAATATCGGGAGAAACAGATGCCTGTACAATAAAAGAACACACATATAGAAAATTAGTAACTGGTAAGTGCTACAAAGAAAAAGAATTTTCCTCTCACTGTTAGTTGTGTTAGCATGTGTTAGCATGGGTGAATGGTTGAATTGAGCCATTTTTGTTGCCATTTATGTAGTATTAGAAATAGTACTGGTCTCACATTGCTTAATTTCCAGTACTGTATAAATTCTGCTCGTAGTATTTCTTTATCCCAATCTGTAATGATAGAATACAGAGCTTGCAATGTTTGTCTGCAGTAGGTGTGCCAGACAGTGCAAGGTGTGCGAGCCAGTGTCTGCCCGTACAGTTTAGTTTCACATGAGGGTGGAGCCCTTAAAATGTGGGTAGTCCAACTGGAGATGTGGTGTCAGTAGAAAATGCATACCAGATTTTGAAGATGTACAAACAAAGAATATAAAATATCTCAATTTACTATGTTGGTGAAATTATATTTTTGGTGGTTAAGTAAAATGTTAAAATTCAGCCTTTTTAGTTTTTTTTGGCTTTTTTTTAATTTTGCTAAAAGATCTAAGATTTAAAATTACATATGAGACTCACATTTTCTTTCTTTTGAACAACACTGGTTTAAAGGAAGGATGAGTTGAAAAAGGTTTAAAACAAGCTATATTCTCAGGGTTTAATATAGTGGCATGCCCTGAAAATGTTTTATAAATGCTTCCTTAAAAATTTTTTAATACATAATTGAAATCATGTCTGACTTAATGTAGAAAATTAAATTTTGTGAAACAATTTCCCCTTTATACCAAGGAAGCTTCAAATTGTTATTCATGGAAAAATAAATTGGGGCTTAGCAAAATAAGCAAATTTCCACATGATGTTTGTATATTTTCAGTTGGTGCTTTTCTCATTCATGTTGTAGACAATTAAAAATAATTGGTATGTTTGTTCTTTGGCTAATCCTTTCACCTTCTTTTATCCAATCCCCTTCCTCCCATCTCCCCTCTGTCAATTTGTTCCATGTCTCTGGACCTGTTTTGTTAGATTCCATTGTGAGATCATGTGGTATTTGCTTTCCTTTGACTGGCTTATTTCACTTAGCATAATAATCTCCAAGTCCATCCAGGGTGCCACAAGGTAAGAGTTCCTTCTCTTTTATGGCTGTGTATTAGTCTATTATGTGAATGTACCACAACTTTTGTATCCATTACGGGCACTTGGGCTATTTCTAGATCTTGGCTATTGTAAATATTGCTACTATGAACATAGGGGTGCGTATATTCTTTCCAATTGGTGTTTCAGGATTCTTAGAATACATTCCCAGAAGTGGGATTGCTGGGTCAAAAGGCAGTTCCATTTTTAATTTTTTGAGGATACTTCATACTGCTTTCCACGGTGGCTACACCAGTCTGCATTCCCATTAACAGTGCGTGCACTAGGGTTCATTTAAATTGATAAAATGAAAAGCACAGTTTCAAATGGCATTACCTTGCCTCTGATGTGATATTTTTAACCTTTTCACACATTGTTATTTCAATTAATGCATTAAGTGCTTTGCCTATATTTGATGTGATTTTTCACTATTTTTTATCCCATCAGTGTGTCAGTGATAACTTAGATGGAAAACTTCCAAATGGTCAAAATTGAGTCTCTTACTTGCTTACGCATTTACCACTAGGATCATCCTTGGACATTTTCATCCACAAAGAAGACATACTTTGTTACAAAATTAGTATGTATCCATTTTTTTTAAAGTTCCAAATGCAAAACTATCTCCCCATTCTTCTAGTTATGATCTCCACAACCCCCCACTTCAACATACCCATGTAACAATCTATATCCCAGAAATAAGTACCGTTGTCAGTTTCACATACAAGTTTAGATTTTTGTTTTTAAATGGACTTTAAAATATTTAAAAATATAAATGCAAAATATTCATAGAATTTGAACCTACTTTTTTCATTTGATATATACTTCCATATGAATATATAAGGTCTTTTTTTAAAATATATTTTATTGATTTTTTTTTTTTTTTTACAGAGAGGAAGGGAGAGGGATAGAGAATTAGAAACATCGATCGGCTGCCTCCTGCACACCCCCTACTGGGGATGTGCCCACAACCAAGGTACATGCCCTTGACCAGAATAGAACCTGGGACCCTTCAGTCCGCAAGCCGACGCTCTATCCAGAGCCAAACCAGTCAGGGCTATAAAGGTATTCTTATTTTTAATGTAGGCAGAATTTCAATTTGTAATTTGTTTCATTTCCTAATGGTGAACACACACTTTGAGCATACATGTATATACTTCCTCATTTGACTGATAAAAAGCCCAGAAGTGAAATTGTATGAAAGGAATAAATAATTTTACTTTTTGATATAGATTGTCAGATTGTCCTCCAGGACATTGTACCAGTTTGCAATCCTATCAGCAATGTGTGGTTGGCAGGCTTGCCAACACGGAGGTTACCGGTCATTGTAAATTTTGACAATCTGATAGGTGAAAATGTTATGCTGTGTAATTGTTATTGATTTGGTTTTTAGTGAGCTTGAACCACTTATTGTCTATGCATTTGTTTTCTTGAAAATTTCTCTTCATGTCCTTTGATTTTTTTGTGTGGTGTTTTTCCATTTGTAACTTTTTTAAGAGCTCTCTCCATAATTGGGATGATAAATGTTTTTTTCTGCATATGTTTAGTTTTTGTAATTTGTCATTTGTTTTATCATTTGCTCTTCAGATATTTGTTTATTTAATCAGTGATCTCTTTTGAGTTTTATCATTGTTTTTCTTATAAAGGCACTTACATCCCAAGATTATAAGATAACGCATATTTTTTTTAAAAATACAAACACAACCATTTTTATTGATTTCACAGAGAGAAAAGATGAGAGAGATAGAAACATCAGTGATAACAGAGAATCATCCGTCTTGGCTGCCTCCTGCATGCCCCCTTTTAGGGATCAAGTCTGCAACTCAAGTACCTGCCCTAACCAAGAATTGAACCATTTGTTCATGGGTTGATGCTCACCACCTCTGAGCCACACTGGCTGGGCAGATATTTTTTATGTTTGTACATTTAAAATTTTTAACCCATCTGGATTGGTATGTAGTTTGATGCAGGAATTTACTTTTTCCCAAAATTGATGTTCACATGTTTCCAAACTATTAATTCAACCTATATCTTCTCTACAGATTTGAAGACCTACATGGCCTCTAATATGTCCCACCCTTATTCTCATAACTGTAGATGATGAATTTTATTTATTATACTTTTATTATTTATAATATAATTATGATTACAATTATATGGCACAGTTGATTTTAAGAAAGGGAAATTATCTGGGTGGCCCTAACCTTAACCACATCAACCCTTTTGTTTTTTTAAAGATATATTTGGCAATTTAAAAAACTGTATTTAATTACAGTTGACATTATTATTTTATTAGTTTCAGGTATATAGCATAATGGTTAGTCAATTACATAATTTATTCTCCTCCCCCACCCTCTGATAATTCAAGTACCCATCTGGTACCATGCATTGTTATGAAAACAATTACACTCAATTCTTCTTGTACCCTCTTACCCTTTAAGACCGATTATTACGGAGTATATAGGACAGTCATGGTCATGGAAAGTGTACTTCTTCAGTCCAGGAGATGTACTGGACAGAAGTCCTGTTCCCTTTTGAGTTGAGTGCAGGCCAGTGGTCTGAGTAATTCATCTGTAGAGAAAGGAACACTTCTTAATTCTAATATGGTTCAAAGGGGAGCTTTACCTTCTCCAGGGCTATATGCCAATAACAACATTTTTGTTTTGCTTTGTTTTTCAAAGCTACATTGTCTTGATCCATCACATTGACATTTTGTATCTTTGTCTGTTGGAACAAATAAGAATTTCACAGTTTATTGAGTCATCTTCCCATAATCCCATGTTATAATTTAGAATTATTTTTTTCCCAAGCAAATGAAGCCATAAGTGGGAATAAGAGTTGGCTGTAAAAATTCAGGGCTGCCATACTGATTCCAGGACAAGAATGCAGCTGGACCTCAAGAAATATTAGAAGGTACTGGAAAGGGCTGAGTCTTCCCTGTAGACTTGCAGGCCCAACCCTTTGGAGAGTGTTAGTCCCACTGGCCCAGTTTAGGAATGTGGTGCATTCCTGGTAGCACTAAGATAAGCCTGGCGCTCAGACTTACGATAACTTGTAAGGACTTGTAAAATTATGTTTCCTGGCAGATACTCCAAATGTGACTTCTACATTTTGGTACTCAACAAATGTAGTATTTTCATATTAAATAATTTTTGAAATGGTGACACTTTTTTTGTATTTTTTCTTTCCCCATAGAGTTTTGACTGAGTTGCACCTTCTAGTATTCAGTGAAAAAGTAATGAGATGGAAGTAGCAACATTTTAGTCATGGAGAATCATCTTAATTACACATTGTTAACATCTGAATCTACCAGCAAATTGCAACCTCAGGCTATTGCTAAATGAATCATCCAAGTTGGGAACATACAGCCTTGAGAAGATGTATGTTCTGTTTTTATAACCCAGAGGTAATATGCCTGTGTCATCACAAAGGGCTCATAAGTGGTGGGAGGATTAGGCGAGGCATTTATAAATTTAGTAAGCTATAGTTCTGGAAGTTTGTATTTTTTTTTTCTGTGAAATACAAGGCTCATTCATTTCCTCCTTTCAAAAATCATAAATTAAAATAAATGGGAAAGAAGCCATTTGTTTTTTAGGTCACTCATTAGTTTTAACCAGGCCTGGGGCAGCAGAGTTTATTCCAGTCTTCCCATTCATTGTTTGATTCCGCATTCATTGCCCTGGAGGCTGTGGCTTGTGGTGCTGGCATGCTGTTTATTGCTCTGTGCAAGAAAAACAAATGAAAACAGAAAGAGGAATGCCAAAGTGCCCTTGTGGGTGCAGTCAGCAGATTAAAGGAAAGCCGAGAGCAGCATTGTTTGCATCCAGCCTGGTGTTGGAGATTCTGTATATTTTCCCAATCCACATGTGACAGGGAGAGAACAGCCTGGATTTGGGTTCCTTTGTTAACTGTCTCTGCATTTGAGTTTGATTTATTTCAAAATATGGAAAACCTGTTCTGCCAACCCATTTAAAAATAAATGGTGAAAACTTTCCCCTGGTCTCTAAAATGTCCAAAATGAACACTTTGGACTAGACGGGACTAAAGCTCAAAAAGAAAAAAACTAAGGCCAGCTTTGTTTTGGACACCTTTTTTATGTCTTAAAAGTAATTATGTAGCAAAACAAGTTTCTAAAATGTATTTTCTGTGCATATTTCTCTATTCTGTCAGCTCTAAGAACATCACTTATGATTTAAAGAGGAAAGAAGATTGGAGTAATACTCCTCCACCTACATTTTAAGGACTTGGAATTTTTTTCCAAGTAGAGTTTATAGACCGAAACAACTCAGATCGTAAAAGTGACAGCTCTAATCTCAAGTAGAGATCAGTATGGTTCCAGAAATCATAGCTGGGGAGTTTCTGTCAATTTGTCTTGGAAACATATATAATACCAATAAAATTGAAAAGCTTTGCATTTAATGTATTACATGAATTTTTTTAAACTAAAATTGCATTTAAAAAAATCTGAGGAAATATTTTTATTGATTTGAGAGAGAGAAACATCATTCAGTTGCCTCCTGTTTGGACCTGACTGGGGATTAAACCCACAATCTAGGTACGTGCTCTGATTTGGAATGGCACCTGCAACCTTTTGGTGTATGGGACGATGCTCTAATAAACAGCCACCCGGCCAGGGCTAAAATTGCATTTTTTGTCAGTTTTGGTCAATTTTGGTTTCAGACTACATAACCTACTTAATATCACAGGTTGGTGTACCATAAGGCCTACAGTTATGTTGTGAGGCTGAATGTGAATATACCCACACCTTAAAAGGTCAGTTGCTTTGTTACAGTTAGACAGTTTCTGGTTTTTCATTTTTGTCTAAGCCATTCATTCCTGCACCCAGTACTTGGTGTATGCCTATCATGTGCCAGACCTGATTTTAGGCACTGGAGTTATGTCAGAAAACAAAAGAGACAAAACTGCCTATTTAGTGGAGGACACAGACAGAAATTTAAGTATATGGTAGTATGTCAGATGATGTTATGAGAAAAAATAAGGCAGAAGACATGTTAGTGTGGTGAGGTTTACTGTTTTTAACAGGATAGTAAATTAAGGCTCTATTAGAAGGAGATGGATTCTAGAGGTAGAGAATTTTAGAGTTCAGTAAAGGCCTAAAGATGGGAGAAATGTTCTGGGTTTCAGATTTCTGAAGTATTTCCTGATCAAGGATACCTGTGTGGCTAAACTAGAGTGAGCAAGGTAGAAAAATGAGACATGATGAGTTCAAATAAAGTTATATCTTTTTGAATCTTTGACATGATTTAACCTTGACCAATAATCTAAAGAAACTACTTTGAAGGAATTAATGGTGTTTGCTCAATAATTGTTTTAGTATTAGTTATATCAAGGATAAGTAAAGACCTGTCATCAGGGAAAAAAAATAATTGAAATGTTACATGTGCCGAAACCAGTTTGGCTCAGTGGATATACTGAAAGGTCCCAGGTTTGATCTGGGCATGTACCTTGGTTGCGGGCACATCCCCAGTAGGGGGTGTACATGTCACGTGAAATATGTTTTATCTGTTTTGGTTTCAAATTATATATATATATATGTGTATATATATATATATATATATACACATATATATATATATAACGTTATATATATATATAACGTTATATATATATATATATATACATATATATATATATATAACGTTATATATATAACATTATATATATATATAATGTAATGTATTCATTCATTCATGGTTTTCAACCTGTATGCAATAATTAGATTATATTACTCCTGCTTAACAAATGATGTAATAGGTTCCAGGTGTTATTTTCTCTTCCAGTAAGTTTAAGTTATTGATTCAGGTATGCTTCTTTTATATGCTTAGAGATATATAATACTTAAAGTCTATAAAAATAACCATTGCAATGAAACCACATGACTAAATAGCATAAGGAAGTAAATATGTAATTTAAAATTCTCATCACAAACAAGTGGTAAGAGAAATGCTCTTTAGCTATGACAAGAAATGAAGTTCTGTCTTCCTTGCACATCCTCTTTTAACCCAATCAAGTCTGGCCCACAGTCCCAGGAAGGGACTTTGTATCATACACCTACAGTTTTCCGGCCACGCTGATTTTCTCAGGGATGGACAGTGACACAAGCGGAAACAGTCATGCTCTCTTTCTGAAGAAGTTGGGATAGAAAAACAGAAACTGAACCAGCATATTATATGGACTTTGGAGTTGTAAATTCATGAAGAACAGAGATAATGTCAGCTAGATTCTGGTGCAAGCTAAACTAACAAGCAAAAATTAGGACCTTGCAAAGAGAGCTTGTTATCTGTGAGAAGATGATAGATTGTACTTCCCAGAGGGCTAGTCTTTGGGAGACTGGCTGCCAGCCAAATGTCTACCTCATGTAAGTCCTGGCTATAGTTCCTGCTTTGGCTTCCATGAGGGTATTCTCTTTATGATATGATAAACATCCTTTTAATTTGAATCCTTTTGAGGGGGTTCTGTTTTTTGCAACCAAAAAACCCTTTACCATTAGGGACTGGTTATTGTAAGGCTTTGACTTATGTTAATTATATAAGCTTATTGCAGTATTTAAAATATTGTTTAAGTATGATAGAAAGTTGCTTGGATTTCTGATAGATATCCATTACTGAAATAAATAAGGCATTTCTCTTCTCCTTCCTCATCTGAATAAGGTTGAGTTTAGTGACTGCCCTGCTGCATTTGGGCACTGTAAAGCTACACTTGTGAGCATGTGACATGTTCGCTATTTGGAGGAACTATCTAGACTTGTAGCTACTTTTATTTGCATGTGAATGGGTGTTATTAAACATAATTTTTCTCCTACCTCCCTCTCCCTCCCCCCCCATTTTATAAGTGACCAAAGTATATAAAGAACATTGATGCGATTTAAAAAACTGTATTGCATTTAATTTTTAAACTTTAAAAAGAGTGTATTGAAAATGAACTATTTGCAGTTTTCATATAAGGACAAAAAAGGCTACAAGTGTGACTGACGGGTGGTATCCACATTGTTCCTTCCCCTATAGAGGAACCTTTGAACTAAAAACCTTTTAAAATGCAATGTGCCATGTTCTGGATTATGCTAATATAGTTCAAATTTCTGATAGCCAAATAATGTGAATGAGTTAACATTCGCTTATGGTGGAGAACCATTGTTAGAAAGCTGATTATGTCACCTTTCTCACAAAATGGGCAAGATTTGTAAGGTAAATCTGGAAGTTACTGTAATGTTATTTTATAAAAGATATAGTTTATGCTTTAAAAATCAAAACCCCCCAAACAGATAAATGTATATGGGGTGGCGGGGGGGGAATTAACAGTGTTTTTAATCATCAATCAGCCAACTATTGGATCAGTTAGTAATGTAGAAATATTTGTTTGCTTAATGAAGTGAGGGATAAATGTGTTTCAAGATGAAACAATGTTTATAGTAATATTTACCCTCACTTTTTATTTATACTGTAAGGCAGTCTGTCACATTAAATTTCAGTCCTAAAGTTTTGTTGCTCAGGTTGCAAATCTGATAAGATGAATGGGCAGGGGAAGATATTTTGATATATTTTTGCAATTCTATTTCTAATGAAAACTGTCCAATCCTAAAATTCAATATGAAAAAGATCTTAAAAACTTTCAAGGAGTTATTATAAAGTATAATGCTATATATAAAAGACATGGATCTGGCTAACAAATTGAAGGTTATTTTGAGAAGAATAGAAATAATTAAGGACCGGAGAGATGTATGCAAGATTAAAATAACTCAATTTTACCACTTAATTATAGTTAACTACATGACAAAGTAATCACTAAAATAATTTGAACATTTAAAAGTTAAGCCAGAAGTAAAATTGATCATAATAGTATAAAATTAGACAAAAACTTATATGTGATTAGGTAAAAAGTGATAAATTTAACTGAACTGATAATTCCAGAATAAGTGAATTTATTCATGCAGAGTCAACTGTGTTAAATAGACTTAAAACCTCATATAATTTTTCTTGAAGGTCGCCGGGAAACAGTCCTAATAGCTCAGGTTTCTGTGAGAGGAAAGAGGATTATGCTTGGGCCCTCCCAACACTATTGGGTGAAGATGACAGACCATTAATAGGGATCTTTCATTTCTCATATCTGCACTTGAGAGATTGCATTTCATTAAATATTTTTTCTTCATAGAGCATTTAAAGAAGCATTCCAGGTACACAGCTCCCAGGGTACAGTAACAACTCCTTTTTCACTGTTCTTATCTGTTAACTTCTCACTTTTTCATATCCTTCCACTGAAACTCTCTTATATCAACTCCTTCAAATCCTCTCCAGTTACTAAATGTGCGATGTAGGTATTTGTTTCAGGGCATCCTCCCCACAAATGTACCTAAATTATGAGAAACTTGTTATAAATCAACAAACACATGGGAGGACTTCGTTTCCGGTTTTACATAGGAGGAGCCTGGAAGTCGACACTCCATCCTAACAAAAAGAAAGAAGCTGAAACAACTCTTCTTGGATCCACAGGGAGAAGTCACAGGGCAAACCACTCCCGGCAGATTGGAGAGAGGCAAATACATGAGATTAAAAAGCTCTGTATTGCATTTAATTTTTAAACTTTAAAAAGAGTGTATTGAAAACGTACTATTTCCAGAAGAAGCCAGCCTCAGAGAAGGAAAACCTGGGCTGTCATTGACAAGTGGCTGCTGGATCAGTAAAGACAAGTCTAAAAGACTCCAGGGAACCCAGTCATGGGGTGGGGGGATGGGGCACGCTATTGAGAGATTTACCTCCAGGAGCTTGGCCAGGTTCTCATAGTAAACATTGGAGGGAAATCCCCTTGTGCTTCTGGCCTGGGAAGGGAAAAGAGCCACTTTGAAATATGCCAGAGCACTCTTCTTAAGGAGCTATCCTCGGGAAATTACTTCACCTGAGCCTGACCTGTTGGGAGATATGCAGAGTCTAGCTCACGAGAAGGGAAATAACTGTTCAGTTCCAGGTTGCGCTGTGGGAGAAGGGAAACCCAACTCTGGCCCTCTTCGGCCTCCTACCACCTAAGAGGTGGGACAAAATAACGAACTTGTGAGGGTCACAGTCCAGAGGCACAAGCTCACCAAAACAGACCTACCTACTCCTAGGACTACAGAATGCTTGCCCTTCACACAGCCTATGACGACATTGTAACAGCCTGTGTGCTTTAACCTGGTACATCATGTCCAACTATCAAGAAAAATTGACAAGGCATACTAAAAGGAAAAAAACCACACCACAAAAACACCGCACAATTTGAGGGAACAGAGCAAGCATCAGAACCAGACAGAGAGATGTTCTAATTATCTGACTAGGAAATAAACAGTTATGTTAATATGCTAAGTGTTTCAATGCATAAAATAGCATGTAAGGAGAGATGGACAATATGAGCAGAGAGATAGAAATCCAAAGAAAGGAACAAAAAGAAATGCTGGACATTAAAAACGCTGTGACAGAAATGAATACCTTAGATGGCTTATTGGAGAGACCAGACAGTCTAGGAAGGAGCCTCTGAGCTTAAGGAAATCTCAATAGAAACCTCCAAAACTGAAAAGCAAAGAGAACAAAGACAAAAACTAAAACAATATCCAAGGGCTGTGAGAAACTACAAAAGGCATAATATACGCATAATGGGAATATCAGGAGACAGAGATCAAAGAAATATTTGAAAGAGTAATGACTGAGAATTTGCTCAGACACCAAGCCACAGATCCAGGAAACTCAAAACACAGAGTAAGTGCCAAAAAACAACACCTAGGCATATCACTTCCCAATTATAGTAAATCAAAGAAAAATCCAGAGTGGAAAACACCTTACCTGTGGAGGGACAAGTATAAGAATTAAATTGAATTTCTTCTGGGGAACCATGTAAAAAAGAGAATGGGGTGAAATATTAAAGTGGTGAGAGAAAAATACCACCAACCTACTTTCTCAGACAAAAGTTGGGGGAATTTATTGCCAGTACACTAGCTTTGCAAAAATAAAATAAAAATTAAAAGAAATTAGGAGAGATCCCAGGGGACGATCTCAATAGAATGCTCAGCAGTGTTCCAGGTGTGGGGAGCCCAGTGCTCTCCCTCCAGGGAGCAGGCCCTTGCGTTTTCTCTTCCCCCCCTACCTGCCCTCCCCACCCCAGGCACCTTACTATTTGCTCACTCCCAAGCTCCAAAGATCCTTCTTTTACCTCCATAACTTATTTCTTAAGCCCATTTCTTTTAGGAATTACTCTTCCTATCTCTATGATTTATCAAATAAATGTTCTTTTACAGAAAAAAAGAAGTTATTCAAAGAGTCAAAATAAAATAGTTCAGACACTCGGATATACATAAAGAAAGGAAGAACAGCTAACTTACACAATGATAGCTTCTTTTGTTTAGCAATATGCATTTAATGTTCTGTGTCTTTTGATGGCTTGAGAGCTCATCCCCTTTTACTGCAGAAGAGTATCCAGTGTACGGCTATATTGTGGTTTGTGTCCACCCTCTGGAGGACCTCTTTGTTGCTTCTACTTTTGGCATTTCTGAAGAAGGCTGCTACAATATTTCAGATCAGCTCGGCAAATACCTGAGTGCACTTGCCGGACTGTTTAACTTTATAAAAAGATGCCAGACTGCCTTCCAAAATAGCTGACTCATTTTACATTCACATCAGCAATGAATAAGTGTTCCTGTTGCTCTGCATCCTCTCCAGCATTTAGTACTGTCAGTTTTTTTTTTTTTTTTTTTTTTTTGCCATTGTAATGGATAGGTAGTGGTATCAGTTTCACAGTATTTAATTTAAAAATCTTAGTGCCATTAAAATGAAATATATTCTTAAACATTTTATTCTCTTTTGGCACACACTATTTTAAATAAAAAAATACATGCAGTATCTTAAGACATTTAAATTCTCTATAATGAATATACATTTGTGTATAAAATTTTATAACTTCCAGTTCATGTGACCCTTTGACCTTTTTTTGCACCATTGTGTGTGCAAATTAACTGATCCAAGCACAGTTCTTTTAAGCATCTTAACTCTATAATCTAGTTCAAACTTATCCTTATTAGAACCTTCACTCTTGAGTTTAAAAAAAAAAATGCCCATCTGGTATTGCTCAGTGGTTGATCGTAGATCCATGAACCGGGAGATCATGGTTTGATTCCCAGTCAGGGTACATGACTGAGTTGCTGTGAGCTCAATTTCTAGTAGGGGGCATGTGGGAGGCAGCCAATCCATGATTCATTGGTGTTTCCCTCTCCCTTACTCCCTGAAATCAGTTGTTTTCAAAACAATTCAATATTCCTTTTCTTATGTCTAATTTGAACTCTTACAAAATAACATTTACATATTTCTTTAGTTTGACTTTTAAAGGTTTTCCTAATAAAGTGTCACTATATATAAGTGCATTATTAATCTTAGAAGAAAACCATAGGTAGCAAAATCTTAGATATCTCACATAGCAGAATTTTTATAGATGCATTCATTGCTTAGGGCAAGAGAAACAAAAAAATAGGACTACATCAAACTAAAAAGCTATGCACAGCAAAAGAAACCATCCTCAAAATGCAAAGGGAACCCATATTTGCTAATGATACATCTGATCAGGGGTTAATTTCCAAAATATGTAAAGAACTCATGCAACTCAATAAAAGGAAGGCAGACAATCCAATTAAAAATGAACAAAGGACCTGAACAGACACTTCTCCAAAGAGGACAGACAGATGTCCAAGAGACATGAAAAAGTGCTCAAAGTCACTATCAGACACAAAAGGACAATGAGATATCACACCTGCCAGAATGGCTACCATCAATAAATCACCAAACAACTGCTGGCAAGGATGGGGAGAAAAGGGAACCCTAGTACACTGCTAGTGGAATTCAGACTGGTGCAGCCACTGGAAAACAGCATGGAGTTGACTCAAAAAAATTAAAAATTGAACTGTTTAATCCAGTGTTCCCACTTCTAGGAATATATCCTAAAAAACCTGAAACACAAATCAGAAAACATATATGCACCCCTATGTTCATAGCTGCACAATGTATAATAGCTAAGATTTGGAAACAGCCCAAGTGCCCATCAGTAGATGAGTGGATAAAAAATCTGTGGTACATTTATAACATGGAATACTACGCAGCAGTAAAAAAAGAAGGGTCTCTTACCCTTTGAGCCAGCCTGAAGGGACCTGGAGAATATGCTAAGTAAAATAGGCCAGTTAGAGAAAGGCAAGTATCACATGATCTCATATGTGGAATCTAATGAATAAAATAAACCGATGAACAAAATCGGTTCAGAGGCATGGAAGCATGGCACAGACTGACATCCAGAGAGAAGGGGAACGAGCAGGCAGAGTTTAACCCAAGAACTTGGATGCATATATGCATTGTCCATGGACACAGACAAGGGGGGGGGACAGGATGAAGGTGGTCAATGGGGGGAAAACGGGGGACAACTGTAATATTCTCAATAATAAAGATAAATACAAGCTAAATAAGAAAGGCTTAGGATACCAGCTCTTTGAGGACCATGAAGACCCCAAGATTGCTGATGGTATTTTCCTCATTTCTAAGAGAATTCTTCCTGCCTTAAAAAACCCCTTTAATAAAGCAGAGATGCAAGTACATTTGGATGGTTTTTGCAGACTTCTGAGAACATCTCCAAAGCACATTTCTTTCCATTTCCCTAAAAGTAACCACTTTACGGAAATTAAGGAATCATCATTCTTTCCCCCAAAGAGATATACTCCATATCATATTTTTGACATGGTTGGCAATTTTGATAAATACGTCCTTCGCCTATTCCCTAAGTAATGTTTCCACCCTTCAGCTCTTCCTCTAGGTACTTTCAAGATATTTCATTTAGATTAACTGAGAGCACCTGTCCGTTACTTCAGGATGTGTAACAGTGAATAACTCCTGTTGGATCTTCCTCAATTTGTTCACCTGTATTTTCATCATGATACTTAAAATCAGACCTGACATTTTAATTAAAGGCTAATTTACCCTGATCTCAGGTGAAACTTCTAACTCCTGTATTGTTAACTTATACACAATAAATTCATACATTGTCTGACATACACCTTTTGAAACTTTTTTGACAATAGCAATATATTTTTAATCATTGGTTTTATATACATTTAATACTATTTCCCATTTGTTAAAAAACAAACAAACAAAAAAAAACCCACAACACCCTGGCCAGTGTAGTTCAGTGGTTGAGCATCTGCCTATGAATCAGGAGATCACGGTTCGGTTCCCCGATCAGGGCACATACCCAAGGCTTGATCCCCAGTGTGGCGTGCAGGAGGCAGCCAATCAATAATTCCCATCTTGGGTGTTTCCCTCTTTCTGTGAAATCATTAAAAATATTTAAAAAACAAAACCAATCCTCCCATAACTTGTAAAATTTGTTTCGTAAATGAGCTGGCCCTTTGCCCTTGCCTTGGAAAGGAGAAGGGTATTTATGGAGTGGAAGGGTTTGAACCCTGGCAGAATTAGGATTCCAAATCCTTGGGCAGATTACTTAACTCTAAACCTATTTCCTCAAGTAGGGACAATAAGGTTTGTCATGTGGGGATGTTACAGGGTTAGAGGTGGTGTAGGAAAAACTTGATCCGTTGTCTAGCTATGGTTGCCCATGACTAATAATAACTAAAACATCAGTTCTTGCTATGCACAGATTTTTCTAAGAAAACTTTGTTCTTGCAAAATGTATTAACATACTTTAGAGATGTTCTTCCTGAAAAAGCAAAAACAAAAATGCCATAGAGAAAAATATACCCTTAAAAATCTCAAAACACTACTAAACTTTAAAATGATTGATCGGATTTTAAATTAGAAACTGTAATGGCCATATAGATTTCTGAATAATAGTGGGGATTTTTAGTTCTTTTTTTAAGCTTTGGGCTTCTCTTCACCATAACATAATTCTTTTGTTATCAAGTATGTTATGGTGGAATCATGATTTATAAAATCACTTATATTATGAATGTATAATGTGTATATTATGAATGTATTTTGGTTTTATATTTGACTTTTCTAATATTTTAGAAAGTTTCTGCTTTGTATTTTACTAAAGAAAACTAACCCAACACCTCTATTTTAAGTTAAAAATGTGTTTTTATCAATATATGCACATTAAAATTAGTCAATAATATCAGAGAGTATTTTAATCGCAAAGGTCTATTTTCTTCTAATTAGATGGAAATTTTACTTTTGAATAATCATTATTTGAGAAGTCATTATAAAAAAAATCTATACATCTTCTTGCATTATCTCCAAGGGGAAAAAAAAGCCTATTTCAGAGGCATTAAATTTACAATCATTTCTTTCTTATTGAAAGAATTTCTATGCGTTTTTATACTCTACCACAGGGTGGAGTATTGCTTTAAGTATGGGGCCTTTTTCACTGAACATTCCTAACTAGATTAATTCTCTTATGTGGGTAAATAGTAAAATGGGGTTTTAGTATATGTTGATGAAATTTGGGGCACTAAAACTTTTAACTTTATAGGACTCATTTGGAATGTTAGGTATAATTAAGAACAAATATTAAACATAAATATTTCACTTGACCCTCAATAGAAGAAAGCAAAGAAATCTGCTCCAATCCTGTGGAGCTGTTACGGTATATTGTCTTGAAGTAGTATTTAATTTCCTTTATATTATGTATGTTTCTTCTTCAAAGGCACGGGTCCTGGCACACTACCGTTTTGGTGATTTTTTTTACATTATGTATATACGTATTCATTGCAATAATGCAGACTTTGTGTTAAAAAATAGTTCTTAATATATTGCATTATTTTGAAAATGGGGCTGTGCTACTGAATTGCTTTAGAAGCATCATGCTGAATACCTGACTTACCAAAACAAAGTCTGTAGTTGACAATAAATAATTCCTAGCTGGGATATAGCAAAAGTCACCTCCTTTCAGTTACTCAGTGCTGTTTTAAGTCAGAGCAAGCGCAAACGCTCTCCCTGGAAGCTCAGGCCACTGGGGCAGAATTCAGGGACTTGACAGTCATGACATTACACGCCCATGGCACTTCTCTGCCTGATGTCCCCTGTATGTGACTCAGTAGACTAAGGGCAGGAGCTATGATTAGGCAGCAACACAGATATAATCCAAACACAAATGCCAAAAGGAAGAAAGCATGCTGAAATAGTATCCAGTGGCTCACAGCTCAGACCTCTAGACCACTGAAGTGTCTCAATGTTACACACGACTTAGACCAAAATGCTTCAGAACACTCATCCAGACATACTTATCTTTTCAAAGTATTTCAACTTATGATCACTGAATGAAGCAAATAAAAAAAAAAAAAGCCTCTTTCCCTAGCTCCACACCTCATTCTATGCATGTATATGGAGCCAAGATTAAGTTAGTAATGAAAGATAATTTGGAAAGAGAAAGATGACGTTTAAAGCCATTATTTCAGAACCGAAGAATTGTTTAATTTTTATAACTGCTGAGTGGTAAGAACTCAAGTATATAACTGTTAAACAACTTAGTTTTTATTGAAATGTAATTCAAATAACATTAAAAAATTAACCTTTTAAAGTGTTCAATTCAGTGGCAATTAGTGCATTTAAAATGTTGGGCAACTACAATCTCTCTCCATTTCAAAACTATTTTGTCACCCCAGAACAACCTGTGGCTCTTTAAATAATCACTCTCCACCCCCCACTTCCTCTATACCTTGACAACCACGAACCTGCTTTCTGTCTATGGATTTGTCTCTAGTACGGATATTTCATATAAAAGGCATCAGACAATATATGACCTTTTGTGTCTGGCTTTTTTTACTTAGCACAATGTTTTCAAGGTTCATGCATATTGTAGCAAGTGTGTCAGAATATTGTTCCTTTTTATTATATGTATATATCACCTTTTGTTTATTCATTCATCCAATGAAGCGCACTTAGATTGTTTTCACCTTTTGGCTACTGAGAAAAATGTTGCAATGAACATTGGCATACAAGGATCTGTCTGAGTCCCTGATTTTAATTTTTTTAGGAATATACAGTAAAACCTTCATGTAACAGACTAATTCAGGCAAGAGGGTGTCTGTTAAAGCTGAAAGTGGTGTTATATAATAAAGCAGGTTTTCCAAATGCTTATGTTAAAACAATTGACAAATTAGTTCAATTACCTGTTTTTACTTATATAGACATGTGCATGTAATTAAAATTAAGTATGTATGAAAAGTTTAATTTCACAGAAAATTTTCTATATGTATTACTGTAGTTTTAAATTTATACTGAGTAGGTCTAGTGAACGGGTGCATTCACCAGTCACTGTGAGTAAACAAATGGAGTGTGGCTTAGGGCACGTCGGAACGTCAGCCCCACGGATTAAAACTGCTGCAGAAAGTCGCTCCACAGGACAGCAAAACCAATTACCACGAGGTGAAGTGTGATCACCTGCTAATCATTCCCTAACATTGTTTAGGAGTGGTGACTCTTGCATTTAAATATATAGACTACAGTTGTAGGTATGTAATATTTATGTCATCAAAATTACTATAATGTTTTTTCAACATATGGCCTATTCGCTAAATTAAAAAAAAAATAACAGTGAATTAATAACAAAAAAATAACCTGTTAATTTAATTATAAGCAAATCTTGGTTAAAAGCCTTTTAAAATTAACAGGATGTTAATTTTTATATGTGCCATATGGACCACAAATTTTATCTGTTAAATCTGAAGATTTTGATTTGTTACAGATTCAATGTCTTTGCTTGTTACATGTCTGTTGAGATTTTTATTTCTTTTTGAGTCAGTTTTGGTGATTTGTTTTTCTAGAAATTTGTTCATCTATATCATATCTTTTTTAGCCTACAATTGTTTATGGTATTTTTTATCATCCTTTTAATTTCTGCAATGTCAGAAGTAATGTCTCCATTTGCATTTCTGATTTATGTCTGTTTTTTCTAAAGATTTCTCAATTTTCTTTATCTTTTCAACCAACTTTAGATTTATTAACTCCATTGTTTTTCTATTATTTCATTTAATTCTCCTCTAATCTTTATATTTACTTCTACTGATTTAAGATTTAGTTTCCCCTTCTTTCTGTAATTCTTTAAAATGTAAGTTGAGTTGTTAATTTAAGATCATCCTTTTTTGTTAATGTAGGCATTTATTGCCCTCTAAGCATTGTTTTTGCTCCATCCCAGGTTTTGGTAATTTTCATTTATATCCAAGCATTTTCTAATTCCCCTAATGATTTATTCTACGACTCACTGGTTGTTTAAGTGTGTTGATTAATGTCCATCTATTTGCAAAATTTCCAGTTTCCCTTCTGTTATTGATTTCCAGCTTCATTTACTTTGTAATTGGAAGACATGTAATATAATTTCATTCTTTGCATATATATTGAGAATTGTCTTATGGCCTATTTAATTGAAATATTATACACACACACACACACACACACACACAATAATATTCACCCCTTTTGGTATACAGTTCTATGAATATTGACAAATATATACAGCAATATTAACTCCCACCACAATCAAGATATAGAACAAGTGCCCTCCCTCCCCCAGATCTGTCTCCTGCTTCAACAGTGTTTGGACGAAACAGACCCAGCGACGCCCCTTCTTCCAGCCTCTGACCACTTTCCAGCCTCTTTTCCAGTCTCCACCTTTGGAACCACCTCAACCATCCTCAGCCTCTGAGACCATCCAACACCGTTTTTTGTTTGTTTGTTTTTTGGTGGGGGGAGGGGATTTGTGGGCTTTTTTTTGTTGTTGTTTTACCTTATTGCCCAGCAACCATGAGCTCCCAAATTAGTCAGCATTATTCCACCCAGGTGGAGGCTGCCTTCAACCGCCTGGCCAACCTGCATCTATGGGGCCCACTACACTTACCTCTCTCCGGGCTTCTACTTCAACCGTGACAATGTGGCTGTCGAGGGCGCGGGCCACTTCTGTGAGAAGGCCGAGGAGAAGGCCGAGGGTGCCAAGCGACTCTTAAAGATGCAAAATCAGCGCAGTGGCCACGTTCTCTTCTAGGACGTGCTGAAGCCTCCCCAAGATGAGTGGAGCAAAACTCAGGACACCAGGGAAGCTGCCCAGGCCTGGGAGAGAAACCCGAACCAGGCCCTCTTGGAGCTGCAGGCCCTGGGTTCCACCCTCACAGAGCTCAGCTCTGGGACTTCCGGGAGAACCACTTCCTGGGTGAGGAGGTGAAACTCATCAGGAAGATGGGCGACACCTGACTCACCTTGGCAGGCTGCCAGCACGCAGGTGGGGCTGGGTAAGGATCTCTTCCAACAGCTCACCCTCAAACATGACAAGGAGCCTTTGGAGCCCAGAGGTCTTGGAGGGGCCCCTCTGCATCCCCTGGTGTCTGGCTTTTGCCTGAGCCTCTCCCCGAAATCACTAGCCATTCTTTTAACCAAGCTACAGCCCTCTTTCATGCATCAGACCAGATGGAAACAGTAAAGCTTTTTTTCAGGAAAAAAAAAAAAAAGATATAGATCAGTTTTCTCTCTCCACCAATGATTCTCTTGTGCCTTGTGCAATCAACCCTCTTTACAACTACTGATCTCTTCCCTGTCTGTAGATTGTCCTTATAGAAGCACACAGCATGTAGACTTTTTTAATGGTAATAACACAACATGAGATATACTCAACAAATTTAAAAACATATAATACAGTATCATTAATTACAGGGAATATGCTATACAGTAGACCTCTAGGGATTATTCATATTACATAATTAATGTACCCTTTGAGTAATATTTCCTGTTTCCCCTTGCCCCAGTCCCCAGCATCCATCATTATGTTTCTATGAGCTTGACTATTTTAGATTCCCGATATAAGTGCTATCATGTGGTATTTGTCCTTCTGTGTCTGCCTTATTTTGCTTAGCATAATGTCCTCTAGGTTCATCCATGTTGTCACAAATTTCTTTTTTTCAAAAGGCTGAATAATGTTCCATTGTAAGTATATACCAACTTTTATCTGTTCTTCTGTTGATGGACATTTAGGTTGCTTCTATGTGTTGGCTATTGTGAACAATGCTGCAATGAACATGGGAGTGCAGTTAGCTCTTTAAGATCCTGATTTCAATTCCCTTGGGTATATCCTAGTACCTAGAAGTGAGATTGCTGGAACTTTTGTAGTTCTATTTCTAATATTTTGAGGAACCTCCATACTGTTTTCCATAGTGATTGCACCAATTTGCATGCCCTAAAACAGTGTAGTAAAGTTCCCTTTTCTCCACATCCTTATCAGCCTTTGTTATCTTTTTAAAAAAATAACAAAAAAAAATAAAAAACAATAAACATTGTAATAGATTTGAGGAGATGTTTCATTGTTCTTTGCCCATTTTTAAATTGAGTTATTTGTTCTTTGGATTTTTTTATTTTTTAATTATTTTTGCTATTGAATTGTATTAGTTCATTATATATTTTGAATATTTACCTCTTATTAGATATCTGGTTTATAAGTTTCTCCCATTCCACAGGTTTCCTTTTTATTTTCTTGATTGTTTCTTTTGCTGTGGAAAGCTTTTTAGATTAATATAGTCCATCTTGTCTATTATTGCTTTTGTTCCCTATGCTTTTAGTGCCACATGCAAATAATTATGGCCAAGACCACGGTCAAGAAGTTTTTCTCCTGTTTTCTTCCAGGAGTTTTATAGTTTCAAGTCTGACATTTAAGTCCTTAATCATTTCTAAGTTATTATTATTTATTTTTGGTATGGTGTAAGAAAAAGGTCCAGATTTATTCTTTTGCATGTGAATATCCAGTTTTACCAACACCTGATCAGCCAGACAGAACATTAATAAAGAACCGTAAACCAGAATAACACTGTAGACCAAATGGATCTGACAGACAAATATAAAATATGTCATCCCACTCGGCTGGCACAGCTCAGCGGTTGAGTATGGACTTATGAACCAGGAGGTCATGGTTCAATTCCATGTCAGGGCACATGCCAGGATGTGGGCTCGATCCCCAGTAGGGGACATGCAGGAGGCAGCTGACCAATGATTCTCTCTTATCATTGATGTTTCTATCTCACCCTCTTCCTTCCTCTATGAAATCAATAAAAATTTAAAAAAATACATGCCATCACACAACAGCAAAATTCATTCTTCTCAAGTGCACACAACATGCTCCATGATAGAGCATATATTAGGCTACAAAGCAAGTCCTAACACATTTAAGAAATAATATGAAGTATATTTTCTGATCACAATGATATGAAACTAGGAATCAATAACAGAAAAAAAAAATTTAAATCCACAAATAGATGAATAGTAAACAACATACTCCTGAACAACCAATGGGTCAAAGAAAAAAAGGGAAATCAGAAAGTATCTTGAGACAAATGGAAGTGAGAGTACAACACACCAAGCTCTCGAGGGTACAGAAAAAGCAGTTTTGAAAGAAGTTTATAGTGAAATGCCTACATTAAAAAAAAAAAAAGTCCTCTAAAAAAAATAACCTAACTTTATACCTCAAGGAGTTATAAAAAGAACAAATGAAACCCAATATTAGCAGAAGGAAGGACATAAAAAACTAGAGCTGAAATAAATGAAGTAGAGACTAGAGGGACAATAGAAAAAATTAATCAAACTAGTAATTCTTAAAAGATAAAATTGATACACCTTAGACTAACCAAGAAAAGTGAGTAGACTCAAACAAAATTATAAACGAAGATGCCACATTACAATTTATACCAATACAAAGGATTATAAGATTAATGAACAACTACATCTCAACAAACTGTATAACCTAGAAGAAGGATAAATTCCTAGGAACATACAACCTATCAAGACTGAACCATGAAGAAATAGAAAATCTAAGCAGACACATTATTAGTAAGGAGATGGAATCAGTAATCAAAAATCTAACAAATAAAAGTCTGGGACCAAATGACTTCACTGACAAATTCTATCAAACACTTAGAGAAGAATTAATACTGACTTATCAAACTCCCAAAAAACTGAAGAGAGAGAACATTTTCAAACTCATTTTATGAAACTAGTATTACCCTGACACTAGCCAGAGAATGACACCACAGGAAAATAAAATTACAGGTGAATATCCTTGACTAGTATATTTGCAGCAATCCTCAACAAATTAGCAAAAAAATTCAGTAGCAAATTATATACCATGATCAAGTTGGATTGATTCTTGGGCTTAAATAATTCAACATAGGCAAGTCAACAAATGTAATATACCACCTTAACAAAATGAAAGATAAAAACAAAATGAAATATTTTTTTTAAAAAGCACCAAATACATACAGAAAAAGCATTTGACAAAGTTAAACATCCTTTCATGATACAAACTCAACAAAATGGTTATAAAGGGAACATACCTCAACGTAATAAAGGCCATAAGTGGCAAGCCCACAGCCAGCATCATACTCAGTATTGAAATGCTGAAAGTAAGCTTTTCCTTTAAGATCAGGAACAAGACAAGGCTGCCAATTTTATTCAAAATGAACAGGAAGTTTTGCTAGAGCAATTAGGCAAGAAAAAAAAAAGCATCCAAATTGGAAAGGAAGAAGTAAAATTGTCTCTGTAGATGGCATGAAGTTGTATATAGAATATTACCAAAAAACTATTAGAACTAACAAATTCATTTACATTGCAGGAAACAAAAATCAGTACACAAAATTCAGTTGCATATTTAAACATTACCAATGAAATATCTGAAAGGGAAATTAATAAAACAATCCCATTTACAATAGCATCACAAAAGAATAAAATAGGCATGAATTTAACCAAGGAGGTGAAAGATATGTGCACTGAAAACTATAAGACATTGATGAAATAAATAATTTAAAGATGACACAAATAAATGGAAAGTTATCCCATGTTTATGCCTCATTCAAGTCACAAATGAGTTTAGAAAGAGCACAGCAGTCATTCTGTGTTCAGCTCATAGACTATTTTCTGTTTATGACAATCATCAGGTCCTATATTTGCACATAAGTATTTCCATACCTACAAGCTTTAACTACTAGTATTAATAAAATGGCAAATAATCTCTGGAGTCCATTTTAGTTTGTAATTGTACTTCTTGTCTTCTTACCTGAGGATGAATGCACTAAGGTATAGATTTTCATCTCCTGCTCCCTTCTCCCTCCCTCTGAGAAACCAGTGCTCCATATTTGATGGCTTCATTGGTTTTCTTCTGAACAGTTTCCATTAGATTTTCCTTGTAAAAAGTGGTAGGACCTGTGTCAATGTTCCAACTGCAGGTGGCACTGACTGACTTAATTTGTCAGTTCTGTTCTTGGTCTTTCCTAACCTGGAAGTGAACAGAATACTACACATCATGAATCATGCTGAAGGAAAAGCCTGAAGAATAGTTCCTTTGAGGGAGCAGTTTCATGTGGGAAACCATTTTCTCTTTTTATCTATTGTGCTCCTAGGAGTTCAGCCAGGACCACATCTGTTTAGTTTATTTGATATATTTTAGCATCTAGCATGGTGACATGAACATGTAGACATTTGACAAATGCTATATCATGATAGTTGAGGCTATCATTATTGGGATTCATAATCACCTATTCAAAAAATCACTTGATGGTGCGACTTCATGGTAAGATATCTTTTGCTTCTAGATTTCTTTTAATAGAAGCCTTGAATGAACATTTGTTTAAACATTCAACGAATCATAGGAAGGAATCATAGGGGCCATTTAGTCCATATACTTTGTTACACAGGAAGAATTTGAAGAATGAGGAGGTTTGACTTGTTCAATATAAAGAGTGTAGTTAGTTCCAGATCTAGGAGGGGAAACAGGATTTCTAATCCCTAAACACAGTGATATTTCTACTATGCCAAAACAAGAAGTTTCTTTTGCTATTACAAAATGGTAATTTATAGCTCTCATTCAAAACTGTGTTTAAAATCATGCTTTAGAACTTAAAATGGAAAACAAAGCAGAGAGAAAATAATTTGATGTATTTCTTCCCAGTTTGGAGATTCTGATAGAGTGGGTGGGCCCAGCCCATTTTATTAGGCATTTACTGAATAGTAATAAAATCCAGAGTTAATAGAATACAACCTAATTAAGTCTAGTTGGGTAGCCAATTTCAACCTCAGCTGACAAAGGAAACAGGCAGAATTTAAGTGAATAGAACTTCAGGGTCTGTGTTAATATTGGCTTTGGGGAACTTTAAAAAAATCAGAAACTTACCTCCCTGGTGAGATGGCCAGTGTTGAAAGCAAGCGGCCTTTAGAGTGATTCAGGTATCAATTTCTGTTGGGGCTCAAGGAAACGACTGGGGATTTTGTAATACATAATATCATATGTATTCTGACATTGATGATTTTCATTGGCTGAGGCAAACTGATGTAGTATAAGATGAAAATCCTATACATCCCAAAGTAGGCTTGATGCAAAATGCAGCTACCACAACAGACCTCAAAAGACGTTTGTTCATTTGGTTAATTTTGAGGCCAAATGTTTTATTTCATAATTCTGGAAGTCAACCAATTCCCTGTTCCCTCACTACATTTCAACACTGAATAAATACAGTGCTGGACTTGGCCCACTGAAAACGACCTGCTATCACTCACGCAGGCAAAGCCACAAGATCTGAATTGATTTCGTCCTCCTCCTGGATTGTGGTGGGGAAAATAAATGCACACGGTGACTTATGTCTGTTTCTTCAGGTGACTTTCACCTTGGCTGACTTGATTTGTGCTGGGGAGACCACAGAGAGACCTTCATCTGCTTCCCAGCTACCAAAGGTCAAGCTATTTTCATGCTTCTCTGTCTCATTTTCCTTCCTTCTGGGGTTGATCTTGTTCTTTCAGCCCTTATATTATTGTCACACCTTAAAAAACACACACACTATTTTCACTTTGTGATGGATTACAGGTTCCTTTTAAGTATAGTATAAACCCATTTAATTATTTTAACTAAAGAAGAATTCTTATATGTAGAGTCTTCTCTCTGCCCCTGGGCCCAGCCACACTCCAAAGGTATGAGGCATCTTCCTCTCCTTTTGCTTTTGTGTATACTGCTTCAGTTGCCTAAAATGTTCATTCTTTCCTTCTGTGCCTGGTTGATTTCTATTGCCCGTCAAGATGTAGCTTAGCTCTCATTAGCTCTAGAACACCGTCCCTATCCCATTCAATCTGGATGAGGTGCCCCCTACGTTGTATCCTGGCCCCTCATTCTACACCTCACACTATATTGTTGCCTTCGTGTGCCCACCACCACCCATAAGCCAATTTACAGCAATCACTGGCTTCTTTTTCTTCCTATTGCACGTGCCAAGCATAGGGCCTGACACACAGTAGGTACAAAACACCTATCGACTGAAAAAAATGGATGAGCATTTGGAAGCAGAATCAGCTTGCTGGACTGTTAATTACAAACATACATTTTATAGCAGATAGTTATGTGATATAGATGGAAGAAAGTGTGATTTGAAATCACAAAACATGAGGTATGACCTAGATATGAATCTTGGCTTTGCCTCATTTTAAATTACACCTCCGTAAAATAAAACGGTACTGACTGATTCCTAATGATGAAAACAATTCTTAGAGAGAGATTACTTTTTTTTTTTTTTCATTGTAAGAGACAGTGAATTGGCTTGGAGGCTTCTAGTTAACAACTATATATTGAGCCTTTAATTTGTATTTGTCACAGTATATAATATATAACCCTTTAAAAAATAATTCAGAGCTGAGCTGACATATAAATGTTCCAACCTTAACAAAACCCGTTGGGCAGAGATCACAAGTTCCTATGCTAATGTGTATAGGAAGAGAAAGTACCAACTCAGGATGCTTGTGGGGAGAGTGGGGAGTGTTGCAGGAAAGGGATATTATAACTTCAGGGCAAAGAGTAATAGAATTTTAGAAGTGAACGGGTTCTCAGAGTCACTCATCTCCTTTGAATTAGAACAAGTTCAGTTGAGGTTTGGTGAACTGGAGCCTAATCAAAGCATTCATAGAGTCCTGCCTGGAATTCAGGATTCTCAGTCTGGTACTCTTTCCACCATCATATCTGACCTCCGATATGAGAGACTGAGGCCAAGGCCAGGAGCCATAGGGCACATGCAAAGCCAAGCGTAGAAAGGAAAAGCAGTGGAGTCGAGGCTCAAGGAGCACATGTGGACTCAAAGCTCCAGCTAGATATACTGGGCAGATTTCAGAGGTATTTCAAATGCGACACGAAGCAAATGTCTGCTTTTATTTTTCCTGCCTGGCATCATTTTCTTTTACGAGAATACTCCAATTTTCCTCAACGAACTGCCTCCTCCAGACTCAGTCCTTTAAATTAAACGGAGCCCCTCAATCTAGGAGCACCTTGTTGCTAATCTGTATATTTCTAGCTTTATTGACCCAGAGTCTTAAACATTTGTAGAGTAAACATCACGGAGTGGATACAAGAATATTCTACTTAACCTTTGGTAATTCTCAGATCTGATCTGTTGAAGATCATCATCTGTTCTGTAGTCGTGTCTTTATGCTGTATTTCATTTAAATGTGTATTGAATCATTTTTCCACCTCTGACATTGTGAACCTTTGCCTTTACCTGATAAGATCACCTCTAAAATATTTAAACTTCATTCCCAACTTCCCTAACTGCATAGTTCTCATCACTAGGCTTCTGCTAGACTCTGCTCCCCCAGCTTCATAAGGTCCACATTCCATGTTGTCAGTGGTAGCATTGTGATTTTCCTCTTTGTTGTGTGTGTGTTTTGGACGTTGCCTCTCTGTATTCAGGAGAGTGCTGGCTCTGCAGATAGAGGCCTGTGCGTTTGAATGGTGGCTGTTGCCCCGATAATTTACATCTACCTCATAGGATTTTGCAGGAATACACTGATATAGGTATCATATGTAATACATGTGTCAGAGTTCATGGTACTTAGCACCATAACTGCTAGACATTATTATTATCATTATTATTTTTTTCCAAAGCAGTCACTCTGGGTACTCTTTTCCATATATTTATTCAACTTTTGTTTAAGTTGTTAAAATTAAAGCAATTTTCAATATTTCAGGGAATGAAAAACAGGCAATTTTTACTCTAAGACACAAAATGATTATTGCTGCTGGATCCTGTACTGGTCATTTGGTTATAAAATAATATTTCTCTCTAATAAGTCTAAGCATGTTAGATAGATAGATAGATAGATAGATAGATAGATAGATAGATAGATAGATAGTCAGGGTATCTATCTCTACTTTCTACTAGATTTCACCATCTGTCTTAAGGAAGGACTGATTACTTGTACATCTAACTATCCCCAGCTCTTATAGCATAAGGCCAGGCACACAGAAAGAAGAAAGGGAGCAAGGGAGATAGGGATAAGACACTAAAGAATTACCTCATAGTATTTCCAGTTTGTTTTTTTCACTCTGAATTCAAGAAAACACTTTAAAGTGGTGCATAATTATGTGTGTTTGTATTTCCCCAGGTAATCAAAATGTTAAGAAACTGTTCAAATTTTTTATCAATTAAGCTATAATATGTCCAATATTTCTTTCAATGAATGTACCTATTGATGCTTTTTAAAAGAGTGTTTCAAAACAGAGATATTGTTTTGTTATATACTTTGTCTAAATACATTTCATTCATCCAACACAAAATTGCTAATCACCTACTATGGAGAAAGCAATATGCTACATGCTGGGAATGTGAGGATGAATGAAAGATGATCTCTGCTGTCCTATAGATTACAGACTGATGAAGTAGAATGACTAGTCGGCAGGTAAATCATGACGTAACATTGCAAGCATGTGATTCAATGCACTTATGAGTTAGCATGGATCCTGAGGATAATGTAATGGGAAATTAAATGGTTGCCCTGATACTAGCTCTTGGTTCTTTTTGCTAGAACAGAATGCATTCATTTATAAACATTAAAAAATAATTGGTATATAAGCAGATATATCTTTTTGTGCAATGACAGAAACTCAACTCAAACTTGCTTAGGCAAGAAGGTGATATAGAAACTCTATAGAAACATTGGATTAACCAGATGTGACCTGGAACAATGCAATGTGACCAGAAGAGTAGGATCCATAAAAAATGTGACTTTTGCCCAACCATTCTGTGTTAGGAGGGGTAGAAAGAATATATTTAAGAAGAGGAGTGAGCAGTGGAGTAAACAGAAGCTGTCATACACTCATGCTGGCTTTCCACAAATGTTACTTGAGTAACTACTTTGTGCCAAGCACTGGACTTGGTGCCACAGTGTAGGGGGGGAGAACAGTATTATTCAAATAATCTATAAATAAGTCCTCTCAATGGAGGACAGAATAGTAGCCCTATTCCAAATGAATTCCACTCTCTGGAAACTTCCTGAACTTGACCACAGCCAGCTCTATCAGCCTGGGATCAGTCAGGAAAACAAAGCCACTGTAACTGTTCCAAGAATAAAAGGTTTCATTGAAATCTTACGGCAACCCTAGTGGTGGTATGGGACAGAGTGGGTTGGAGTGGGAGAGGGATTTATTTTCTACATTTTACAAACACAAAAACTACAGCTCAGAGAGGTTCCACAGCTGCAGTAACAGTGGAGCTGTAGTTCAAATCCAAATCTCTCACAAGAGAACCGATTCTGGCCTGCATGCAGCATTGCCCTCTAATACATTCCTCCTTTGATACAACCATTGGTTGTGGCTGAGGGAGCCGAAGCCAGCTGATTTCCCCATGTAGTTTCACTGCAGAGGGCACTTCTAATTCCAATAATCCTTGTAAAAGGCCTTTTGGGGAGGGATATTTAGGGGACGTATAAGGCTTAAAGTCCAGAAAAAGGTGGGCTCCCCAAGGAGAGGTAAACAACTGTGAAGAAGCTAAACAGAATGTGTACACAATGGATGGATGGGATTCCCTCTCCCAAATCATCCAAGGCCAAAACACAAGTACCGCGATATCGCTTATTGGTAGGATTAATCTTTTTAAAAACGAGAAATAGTAACCTCACTGGGCAATTGCAAAGGAAAATAATCTATCCCCTTCTGAACTGCAACATAGCATGAACGTATGCCGAAATTAAGAAAGGTGCTATTGCAACATAAATGAAAGCCAGTTATAATGGAATGAGACGAAGAGAGCATGCCAGGGGGAAAAAAATGTACTGGTGTTTATCAGAAACATTTTTAAAAGAAAGAGAAGGAGAAAGAGAGCAAGAAAGAGTAGAGAACAAGAGGGCATGTAAGTGAGACTGACTCTAAGGACTGGCCCTCAGAAAGAAGGAACCTGTAGAGCAACATTGTTTAAAGGGCTGAATGAGAACACTCTCAGTCCCACTCCAGTCCTTCTATGTGATCTCACTCTCCCAAAACCATCTCTGCTTGCTAATTGCATGTCTAAGTACTTTCACATTGAGAGTTGGGTTATCTAATATGGTAGAAGTGATCTTTTTGGGGGGGGTGGGGGGAGAGTTGTGAGGATGTTTTGTTTGGTTGGTTTTGATTGGGATGTTTTTAAAGAGCATCATATATAGAGATATATAATTTATTAATATGGGGCAGGGGCAAGGGGCATACATTGCAGAGGGGGGCACGCACACAGGGATTGGGTTAGCACACAATGCTACGCAAAAAAGAGCCACATCTAACAGATGAAATAATCACACCAACGGGGGCGGGGTGGGGCGGGCGGTGGCCACAGGGGCTGGGCATGGGAGAGGAAGAAAGCAGGGGGACAAAAAGGGACCTGTTCCAAGACACTGTGCGCTTTCTGCCCCCACCCCCGCCACCTCCCACCTCTGCCCAGCTGCAGAGGCCCTGAAACTGAGCAGCACCCCTCCTCGCTCTGGGTGGCAGGCCGGGAGGGAGACCTCCAGGATCCAGATGCACACTTGGGTGTTCTCTTGGTTGCAGGTTTACAGTGGCTTGTCACTTTCCTTTTTCAGGTGACTATAGTAGTCCTTCTGGGCAGGTAGCGATCTTTTTTATTACTGCAAGGTATGTTCCAAAATAAATACATATCCCTGAAACTTGCTTTATCAATGCCTGCCTGATGCATATATGACCAGACTCATAAATTTCCCAAGACCTTACTGAAGAGCTGGTATACTGAAATCGTGCACACAGAAAGCTGAGAGCCAAATACGAGGCCGCTATGATGACTCCATCAAGACTCAGAAACACCATGGAGATCCTCACGATACGGCCTGCAGCCTTACCTTCCTGTGTTGGCAGAGTGCATTTCAGTCCAGGTACAGGTGAGAAAATGGTGTCGAATGTGTGCCACTGGGGGTTAGTGTGCAGCAATTCTGATTTCTCAGCTTGGGTGGGAAGGATGTTCCGAGGCTGTGATGATTGGCATCTGTGATGATTTAAACACTTTCTAAAAAAATGGCAGTAAAACTATACCCTCTTGGTGCAGGAGAACATAGTTTTAATTAATAATAAATCCCTTATTTTAGGGGGATGGATTTAAGAAATGTAATGTGTGTTTTTTAACTCATGAGGCACAAGTAATGAATTGTCTATGATGAAATGATATTCTTAACCCTTTTGGTCAAGTTGATTTGTATTTGTAAATTTTTATATCCCAACAATAAGCATTATCAAACATGAGGTGATAAGACATAGTAATATACTAATTCCAAAAACTCTTCACTCCAAATCTTGAGAAGAATAAGAATGTCACTGTGAGAAGCAAATGGGCTACTTTCAGTGGTTTAGCCTCACTCAACTGAACCAGTCAGCATTCTCAAAGCGAATGATCTCCAGCTATTTCCAGATATGTTCTCCAACATCTTTAAGCTTCTTTCTATTCAAATGGGAAAGCGGCATCACCCCAACCTGTCATCATTCTATCATCCTTCTCCACTGAAATTCAAAAGAAAAGCTCCAGGGAGGGAGTGGGAGTGTGGTGGAGAGGGTCAATGGGCCAGGATGTGTGTGTGTGTGTGTGTGTGTGTGTGTGTGTGTGTGTGTGTGTGTGTGTGATGGGACCTCTCTAATACTTCCAACAATAAAGATAAATTTAAAAAGAAAGATAGAAAAGCTCCTGCTGAGGTGGCTTAGAAGGAAACACAAAGTTGTGAAATGTTTAGTAAATAAGGCCTCTGGGCAGCAGTCGGGCAGCATGGGTGAAACTCAGTGTACCCCCCTGCTGTCTCCTCCTAAGTGGTTGCTACGGTGTAGCTGGGGAAATGCAGTATAAATAAGTAGGAAGAGCCTGGTAGCATGGGGATTTGGTAAAGCAACTGCTCCTTTCTGGAAGTCTGTGTGTAAAATAATGCCAAAATCCAAATCCAAAAGCGTTGGGTGGAGTGAACCCAGCCTCTGGATAGTTGGCTGTACAAACTCAAAAGCTCCAAGCCTTCTGGCCAAGTGCAGGGTGATTGGCAGCTCGAAGAGATGGCTGCGATGGAAATAGCAGGCATGTGGATCAGGCTGAGGTGAGTGAGCAGAAATGCATGGATCCCTGGAGAAGAGTGTGGAGAGAAAGAAATGACATTTTGGCATCGAGGGAAGTTTCTGGATTCAGCATATCATGTTGAAGAAAAGATAATGTGCACTTGGCAGTAGAAATGAAACTTAATGACTCATTTGTTGAGATAATCTGATTCCTCTTGAAAGAAATGCCGTCTCAGGTTGCAGACTTGAGAATTATGTTTGTCTAGAAGCAACTTATTCAATTATAAGTCAGAATGGGGATGAATCTGAATAGTAGCAAATGGGAAAATGGAAGAAATAATAATTAAAAGGTTTCAGGATAGTGTAAAGTACTTAAGCAGGGGTAATAAATTGCTAAAATGTGAAAATAACAGTTTATAAACATGTGCTATTTGGCCTTGCTGGGTTGATTTCTATTTTATCTAAGTGGGTATTCTCACCGGTAATTATCTACCAGCCAATTCCAAAATGAAAAATAAAATGCACAAACACATAAAAATGTAGGCTTTAACATGGAACCCCTCACGTGTGGCAACAGAGAATGCAAATAAGTGGGAGAGTCCGATGGAAACAGAGGCACCTGATTATCACGTTCCAGGCCCTTCTGTTTAATCTGCAGTCTGAAATGTCTACATACCATGCTAACATAGCTTTGAACTGAGGAAGTCAGGATGGGGAAAGGCCTTGCATAGTACAAACTTGGGTTCAGGTACACATATAAGGGCATGTTACAGGAAAGAAAAAAAGAGAATGAGCGAGTCAGAGAGAGAGAAAGAAGCTGTCTGATGTTACTTGTATGTTACTAATAACACGTAAAACATATTACTTAGGGCATCCTATAATATAATTCTGATCCAGATAATTATGAGTTAGAATAACAGGCTGATAGCGATAAAGATTCCCAAGGTATATGTATTCCTTAAAGTGGGAAAATGCGAGAGGTGTGCTCTGAGGGACGATATGGAAGGCGGTCCACACTGGTGATGAGGTACCACAGAAAGTTTGTGTGGAGGCAGCGTTCTGGTCAAATGTGGACACAGAGGACTGCTTTGACCATGAAAGTCAGTTTACATGGAATATGTAGAGAATTGTACTTTATGTAAACCAAATACAAATGAACATATTTTAAAATTCCATGTGGATTATTTTGAACAGAACTGTCCAATTGTATATTTGTTTCTCATCATACAAGAAAGGCTTACCCGTGGGTGGGTGCAGTTCTCCGAGGGCCAGTGAGCTCCTGATTTTTCCTCTTCTATACAGCAAGCTAGACTAGAAAGCAGTTAATAGAGAGTATTATTTTTCTAGGATTTGCTTTTCTTTTTTAAAAGAAGGAAATCGTCTGCCAATTTCAGCTCTTAATTGTCAATATAATGGTGCTTGAGCATTTTTTACAGAATACCAGTGTGTGTAACAAACTTACTCTTAGAACCACTCTCAATAGTAAAGAGCTCTTAATAAATCAAGAGATTAAAAGACAAAATTCCATCAGAAAAATGTGCAAAGAACATGAGTAGACAATTTACAGGGAAAGATATACAAATGACCCTTAAACATTTGTAAAGATGCTCATATTTAATTGTTGTCCAGAAATTCCCTTTTTACAGATAACATCCCCCAAATACAAAAATATATGTTCACGATTATTCACTGCAGCATTATTTGCAATATCAAAATATTGGAAATGACCTAAATGTCCATACATAGGAGAGTGGTTGAATAAATTATGGTACTTTTGTACAATGGAGGACTATCAAGCAAAAAAAAAAAAAAGTAAATATCTCTATTAACTGATATAGAGGGATTTCAAGAATGTATACATTAGGTTAAAAAATGAAGGGGTCAAAATTTTGTTTTACATCTTATCTTTTGTGTGAGATAAAAAGTCCATGTGTATGCATGCACATTTATGTATCTATGCTATAGACAGACTATTTGTGTCCCCCAAAATGTGTATGTTAAATTATAACCCCCAGTGTGATGGTAGTTGGAGATATAACTATCACATAAAATATATAGATACCTGTAAGAAAACAGATAGTGATATTAAGAACAACTCATCTATCAACTATTCCTCACTAGTTATAAACTGTCAATATTTATGTTGATCATTAGGCTTACTTCCACCTCCCATAATTCTGAAATGTTTAAAACTTTTTCATGTCCATTTACAAAAAAAATTCTTTATTTCCTCTTTTTTTTTCTTTTTTCTCTCATCTTACTAGCCTTCTAAACGCCTACAGCTTCATTGATCAGGACTATTTCTGACTGTTCATTGTAAACTTTGTTCACTATGGAATTATTTCAAAATCCAAATTCTTTAAATAGATTAACTTTTAGGCATGGTTTGTCTGTAGTTTTTCTAGTTACAGCACAAGTTACTTGGGAATTCCCATCTGTATCCAAAGTTCAGCTGGCAACATGCCACAGTTATTTTCTTAAGCTCCTTTTTTTTTTCAAAGAAAAAAATTAGAAGAGAATTAACCCTAAAATATAGCTGTCATATTTTTGTAAACATCAAGATGACTATATTCTTTTTTTAAATATATATATGTTTTTACTGATTTCAGAGAGGAAGGGAGAAACATCGATGCAGCATGTTTTTATTTTTATTTTTTAATCCTCACCTGAGGAGTGATGATATTTTTCCCATTGATTTTTAGAGAGAGTGGAAGAGATGTGGGAGAAGGAGAGAAGAGGGGGAGGGGAGAGAGAGAAACATAGATGTGAGAGAGACAAATCGACTGGTTGCCTGCAACCAAGGGTTGGGGAATCAAACCCCCAACCCTTCGGTCTGAGGCAGACGTGCTAAGCACTGAGAAACCTGGTCAGGGTGCATCATGTTTTCTAATCCAATCTGCCAACTTCCATTTTTTATTGTTATATTTAGACTGTTTACATTTAGTGTTTTAATTGGTGTGTTTGAGCTTTATTTTGCCATTTTGTTTCTGTTTGATCCTTCTGTTTTTCATTTCTCCGTTTTCCTTTTCATGTCCTCCTGTGGATTACTTGAATATTTTTTAGAGTTCTGTTTTGATTTAGCTATAGTATTTGGATTATAACTCTTTGTACAGATTTCTTAGTGGTTGCTCTAAGTATTACATTATATGTACACAATTAATTGATGATCTCATTTTACCAGTTTAACTTAAGTATATAAACCTTAGCTCCCTTTACTTTTCATTACCCTCACACATTTATAATTGTCTTAAATATTTCTTCCACATACATTTAGAATCACAGTTGACAGTTTAAAATTTTTGCTTCAGCCATCAAACACAATTTTGAAAACTCAGGAGAATAAAAGCTTGTTATATTTACTCATATTTGTGCTTATTATGCTCTTCCTTCCTTCCTGATATTCTAAGGTTCCATTTTATAGTTTCCTTTTTGTTTAGAGAAATTCCTTTACTCATTCTTTGAGGGTAGATCTCCTAGGACACATCCTTTAGTTTTTCTTTTTCTTGATTTCCCCTTCATTCCTGAAAGATATATTCACTAGCTATAGGATTGAATTGACAATTCTTCCTTCTAGTTTCCATGGATCATGATAAAAAAATCTTCTGTTATTCTGTTGTTTTTTTCTCCTATACGTGATGTGTTGTATTTCTCTGACTGCTTTCAAGATTTCTGTCTTGAATTTTCAGTAGTTTAATTTTGAGGTGCTTTGGCATTGATTCCGTTGGGACTCATTTGGTGTCCTAAATCTGTAGGTTTATATCTCTTGCCAAATTTGGGAAGTTTTCAGCCATTATTTCTTTGAGTATTTTTTCATTCCTGTCCTCTTTCTTTCCTCCTTTTAGGAATCCAATGACATGAATATTAGAGTTTTTGTTATAATCTCCTAGGTCCTGAGGTTCTGTTCATTTATGTTTAGTTTATTTGACCTCTGTTGTCCAGGCTGAGTAATTTCAGTGGTAACTATTCTTTTGTCCCTCCCACTCTGCCCTTGAGTGCATCCACTGGTCTTTTAATTTTGGTTATTGTATTTTTCAGTTCTGAAATTTCCATTTGATTCTTGATATCATCTCCTTCTTTGAGGAGACTTTCTAATTTTTCATTTGTTTCAAATATGTCTTTAGTTGCTCACTGAAGTATGTTACAAAGGCTCTTTTAAGATATTTGTCAGATAATTCTAACTTCTAGGTCATCTTGATGTTAGTATTTTTTTATTGTCTCTTTTCATTCAGTATGAGATCTTCCTGGTTCTTGGTATGATGAGCGATTTCCTATTGCAACCAGGACCTGTTTTTTAAAATATTTTCTGAGACTCTGGATCTTATTTAAACCTTCTGTTTTATCTTATTCTGGCACGGCTCTGGCAGTAGAAGGCAGAACACCACATCATTATTGTTACTTGGTGGCAGATGTCCATATTCCCCACTCATCCTTCATTTTACAAGAAGGGAAGCTCCTCATTACTGCTGGGTGGACTTAGCTATTGTGAAAGAACTGAATTTCCACCAGGGCCCCTCTGGTACCACCCAGTGGGGAGGAGAAAGAATGCCTTAGTATTTTTGGGTAGAAGTGGAAGTCCAGGCTTCCTTACTTGGTCTCCACTGATACTGAGACTTAAAATGAGAGCAATGGCCAGCAGGGACAAAAGTCCTGGCTCCACGTGGCTTTCTCTGGTTTATCATTATAGAGTCATGAAGGTGGATTCTCAGCTCCCCACTCAGCTTTTAAGGGGGAGGGTTGGGGTGACACTACAGAGTTATAGGTGATGTCTGTCTTGAGTAGAGTTATTTCCTTTTTATTTTAGCTTTCAATTACAGTTGACATGCAATATTATATTAGTTTCAAGTATAGAGTGATTATCATCTAAATGTCTTAGAGTATTACAGAATTTTAATGTTTAAAGGAACTTTAAGAATCATATAGTCCAATCCTTTCATTTTACATATGAGGCCCAGAGAAATTAAATATATTGTCTATTACCATAATTTTTAGTTAGTATCAGACATTGGATTCAAACTTAAGCTTGGGATTTGTACTTCATGGTTCTTTCTCTTTTACTAGGTAATTTGTACAGCCACAGTTAATTCAGGAGATGAAAGAAAACCATCCTAAATATTTAAAATTATTTTGCATTTTAGACAACTGTGTACTTGTAAATTTAATTGTCAAAACATAAATGTTTCACTCTAGCAATGTAAAGATGATATATAGCAAAATCCCAAAGCTTATGGAGCTATAAATATAACAATTGTTTTATTCACATGACTTTATCATTAGATATTTCTTCTTTTCTCTTACAGATATCCCCAATATTTTCCCTAACATTTGCTCCTAAAACACTTCACTGTTTGAAGTTCAACAGGAAATATGTCATTTTAAGAAATGATATCTTTTCAAAGCTGTGTCTTAAATTTAGCTCATTTTTCATAGTTTCTGCCAATTTTAGCTGATTTATAATTTTCATTTTAACATGAGAGTCTTCATTTTAATGTTATCATAATAGTTAAGTACATAATAGCATAATTTAATGTGTTGTTAATATAATAATTTACTGAGTATCTACTATGAACTAGACAATGGGCCAAGTACTAAAAATTATTAAAACCTAATCATGTCTTTTAGATGTTTATAGTTTGTGACATGACATAGATTTGCAAATGTGCAAAATTATAATCAAGACTGTGTTATGGGAACACTATATATCATTCTAACACAGAAGATGAAGGATAACAAAGCACTAACTTCCTTTGAACTTCTACTTTCAAGCACAAGGCAACATGTAAAAGTTCTCCACAGTTAAAAAAGCTCAGGAATCTTGTTTCTAAATTTAAATCCACTATGGAAGAGAAGAGGGGATGATTTTCTTAAATTTGCACATAAGAAAGAAATATAGGCACCCAGAGCTGGAAAAAAAAGTTACTTAATGTTAATCTACTTTGATAAAGATTTATATTCCTCTATGAAACCAGATGGTAAAGATTATATATTTTGATATAAAATGGGTAAATATGCCGTGATGGAAAGAAAGGATTATGGAGAGAACTTTGATCTACAGAGGTGCTAGAAACAATTAAAGATATGAAAGAAGTAAGTATCACCAGCCCCAGATGGAGTTCCTGTGAATTCGACTAAGTGTTCCAAGACTTAGTTTGACAATTCCTCTAGCAGATGTTTTTAATCTCGGATTGAAAGCCCATGCGTTACCTGGATGCATGAAAAAGGCTACTTTGGAAGTGATGGCAGGGAAGGCATCAGGATCTTGACTCTGGTTCTTCATTTTTATTGATCTTTCTGACTTCAATGTCCATCAGCCAACAACTGCTCTTCGGTGATTATCTCTGTAGGAGGCATAAGAAAGGATGGGCGTCACTTGAGATCATCTAAAAGGTATGAAAAGAAAGAAATCAAACATGGTTACATATTTTCTAAAAGTATCCAGCAATCAAGTTTTACACTAGAACAACAAACAAATTAAAAGAAATATACTTTCAACAACAAAGATAAGTTTTAAAAAATAAATGTAGATTAGAGTCTTTTAATAGAGATAGACTTGGAGGTCATATGTCATCCGTCTAAATGGCAGAACAGAGGACATCTCATCCTGACATGCCCAAATACTCTGGAATTTAATTTGAGAGACTAATGGAAAATTACTATCAGAAAAAAATCTTGGCATGACTCAACACGGCGAGATGTCTATTAGTGGTCTGGAGTTTAGATGCAAGCAAAGAGTTAAAGAAAAAAAAGATTTCGTTCAATGATTAGTAGACAACAAACAGCAAATAATAACTACTATTGAGTAATTTGAAAAGAAGTGTATTTCCAATATATGGGAAATGATCAGTAGACATTTCGTTCACACTACTGAAGTTTTTTGTTAGCAGCATCCAAATCTCACTTGGCAAACATCAAATATATTCCTAGCTGAATGCAAATGTGCGAAATCCAAAAGGAGGCTTTCCCAGGCACAACCTATGGAATGACAAGGCAACTGTGAAACTTCAAAATTGTTAAAATCACATTCCTTTGCTTTTGATGGGTAGTAATAGATTTACTAAATAAATCACAATAATAAAAATTAATTTGCCAAGAATCCCTCTCTTTCTCCCTCCTTCTCCCCCCGCCTCACCACCCCTGTCTCTCTCCTGCTCTCTCTCATTCTCATTCTCACTCACTTTTTTATTCCAGACACTTCCATTTAGAGGCCTAGAGAAATAAATAGTTCAGAGAGGAATTCCATGCTTTCTTTGGAGGGAAAATTCCCCAAGAGTTCAATAACGCTCTATAGAAACAGTTAGTGGTGGGAGGCCTTTCCTACTAAATTTAAAACAATATTATCAGGCATGCCAATTACAATCCTTGTGGGATTGGGTGTGGTGCTAGAAGCAGCTTCAGGTCACTATACAATACAGAGAAAATGTTCAGAGCAAGCCTCTAAATGAAATCGGGTCTGTTTCCCTCCCATTTTAATAGAAAGGATGGTTCATTCTTATATCTACTCTATTGTTGATATAACCTTCAAGTTTTGGCAACACGTCTCAGAAAACTGACCACATCCCCACCTTTTATTCCATGGAAGATGAGGAAATGCTGATCTGGGTGAGTTTCTGAGGAGACAGAGAGAAGGTTCGTGAACCTTAGCATTATTATAGTTCTCAAAGCAGAATTGTTCCAAGAACAAGTTTGGATAGAGGGAGAGCACTATGATTTTCCATTTTAGAGCTCTATTTTCTAAGTTTCTGTACAACTGACCACCCAGAATAACAAATTATTGTTACAGTATAAATGGGTGGCATTAAAATATTTATGAATCTGTATAACTTAATAACAGGTCTAGTAAAATAATTTGCTATATAAAGAAAAAGAGAAAAAAACTATTGTATTTCCATAACTATAAGCCATACTTATTTTTACATTTCTACCAGCAGTATGTAATTTTTTATAATTGATGTGTACCTTTGAGGGCAGACTTTTAAGAAAGGTGTCAGTAAATCACTGATGCCTTCCCATGTAATCCTGCTTTTCAAAAAGTATATTATTTGCTATAAAATGACATTTAATTTTCTATGGATTTTATTATTAATACCTGTAACAAAAAAACTATGTGAAAATAAAATGGCAGCTATTACATGATTGAATTTGGAAGATTCTCATATAACATACACACAGAAACACAGTTATGTCATCTTCAAACATCAAAGAGCTCGACGTTTTAATTAGTACAATAAAAATTTTTTATTGATTTCAGAGAGGAAGGGAGAGGGAGACAGAAAGAGAAACATCAATGATGAGAGAACACCACTGATCAGCTGCCTCGCACACACCTCACACTGGGGATCGAGCCTGCAACCTGGGCATGTGCCCTGACTGGTTCAGAGGGTGAGGCTCAGCCACTGAGCCATGCCAGCCGAGCTGGGGTCTTTTTTATTAAGGCTCTGACTTAGCATATGAATTTTGGAGGAACACAAACATCTATTTTACAGAATCCAGTGAGAAGCCAAATTAGTGTTTTGGATCACACATAGGCCACATAGGTTGTGCTGTTCTGTCCCAAATGTTTCCTTCAACCTTGACAGTTGCTGAGCATAGTTGAGGTAGGATGAGATAGTCATTTACATAGCCCACTAGACAGATTTTTCCATTGAAACAAAATTGGAATCAGAAAGGCAAGGTGGGAAAGGAGAGAGAATGGGATTCTTATCTTACTTTCGATGGGCTGAAGATCATTGTTAAGCATGGGAATTTTTAGTGTTTATAACTGTCTCTCTGAGGAGCTCATATGCACTAAGTAATCCATAGGTGAGTCAGCAGTAAACAGATGCTGGGAGTTATCTTCCTGTCTGAATTTGCCCTCTGCTCTGTATAATTCCACCATTGTCCTACTGGGGTACCCAAGTCTATAGTTAACAGATTCATTATTTCTCACTCGACACGAGGTTTTCCAGGTAAATTACCTAATTTAGACTTAGTCTAACAAATACATCCTATCTAATAAAAGAGAAACATGCAAATTGACCGTACCTTCGCTAAGCCCACAAGCCACTCCCACCAGCCAATAGGGAGTGAGTATGCAAATTAACCCAACCAAGATGGCAGTTGATTTGCATATCCAGGCGCAGAGCGAAGACTGAAGACAGCGTAGAAGGAAGCCAAGCTCTGCAGAAGGGAGCGAAGCTGTGGAGAAGCAAGCAAGCGGGGCAGCGGAGAAGGGAGGGAAGCAGGAGGGGTGGCGGAGACCGCTGCAGGAAGTCCTATTGCAGGAATCTTCCTGCAAGGGGCCTCTAGTAGTTATATAACTGTTGATTTAAAGTCTTATATTGGATTTTGATATACATGGGAGAAATGAACAAATAAAGCATACACATTTTAAAGAGTGTTAGATGAGATACTGGACTCTGGGACATAAGTTCTGTGGAATAAGGGGTTCTTCATGGCCAGAAGGAAGATATTTAAACTCCCAAGTAGCCTTGGAAAATTATTCATAAAGTCACTCTTCATCCTAAAAATCTAGTCAATATTTGTCTCTATTAAAAAGAAAATACAGCCGAAACCGGTTTGGCTCAGTGGATAGAGCGTCGGCCTGCGGACTGAAAGGTCCCAGGTTCGATTCCGGTCAAGGGCATGTACCTTGGCTGCGGGCACATCCCCAGTAGGGGGTGTGCAGGAGGCAGCTGATCGATGTTTCTCTATCATCGATGTTTCTAACTCTCTATCCCTCTCTCTTCCTCTCTGTGAAAAATCAATAAAATATATTAAAAAAAAAGAAAAAAGAAAAGAAAATACAGTTTCTAAAAGTACTAAACCCCTTCTTTTACTTTCTGAATCTTTTTTTTTTGCTTTTTGAGATCTATTACACTATGCTTATAAATTGGGTAAACCTCAACAAATTGTACCAAAGACTTAATATGCAGGTGAATTTGGACACAACTTTAAGACACCAATAAATGTTTCAAGGAAGTATGGAATAAACTACCCTTAAAGATTTTTAGAATAGAAAACAAACTACTGAAATTAGAAAAGGAGAAGCATCATGAACACAATTGTTGAAAATAATTGAATTGCACCTTCAACCATCCTAAATTCATGTAGAAACCAAGAAGTATTGCACCAAGGTCAATAGGTTCACCATTGATGCCAGCACTTTCCCCTTTGGAATCAATTTTACATAGAAAATCCACAAGCTGGGGGTGGGGAGGAAAGTCGTGGGAGAGATGAGTTCAGGAAGACAGAATAAATGCTTTCACTTGTTTGTTCCTTTTAAAAAGTTCTGTATCTATTTATTTAATGAATTATCCTATATAATAAAAGCCTAATAGCTAAGTGTCTGGTCATCCAGTCAGCCGTTCAACTAATCAAAGCGTATTATGTTAATGATATGCAAAGGCCACTCAACCTCTCGCTATGACATGCACTGACCACCAGGGGGTAGGCAGTCAACTGGTTGACCCATTGCTATGATGTGCACTGACCACCAGGGAGCAGATGCTCCGACCGGTAGGTTAGCTTGCTGCTGGGGTCTGGCCAATCGGGACTGAGCAAAATGGGCCGGACATGACCTGGACCCTTCTGCGGTCCCTCCCCAGCTGGCCAACCTCCCACATTCCTCCCCAGCCATGACTGTGCACCGGTGGGATCCCTTGGCCTGGCCTGCACCCTCTTGAAGTCCGGGACCCTTTGGGGAATGTTGGAGAGCTGGTTTCGGCCCGACGGCAGAATGACCCGTCACTATGACCGCACTGACCACCAGGGGACAGATTCTCAATGCAGGAGCTGCCCCCTGGTGGCCAGTGCGCTCCCACGGGGGGCCGCTCAGCCCAAAGCCGGGCTCATAGCTGGCGAGCACAGTAGCGGTGGCAGGAGCCTCTCCCGCCTCTGAGGTAGCGCTAAGGATGTCCAATGGATGGCTTAGGCCCACTCCCAAGCCATCTGTCAGACATCCCTGAAGGGCTCCCAGACTGCGAGAGGGCACAGGCCGGGCTGAGGGATCCCCCACTCCCAAGTACACAAATTTCATTCACCGGGCCTCTAGTATACATATAAGTATAGTCATGCACTGCTTAAAGACAGTGATACATTCTGAAAAATGTTGTTAGTTGATTTCGTCATTGTACAAATATTACAGAGTGTACTTACACAAGCATAGATGGTATAGCCTACTACACACCTAGGCTATGTGGTATGGCCTATTGTTCCTAGGCTACAAGCCTGTACAGCATGTTACTGTACTGAATACTGTGGGCAATTATAACATAATCATAAGTATTTATATATTGAAATATATCTAAACATAGAAAATATACAGTAAAAAACATAGTATAAGAGACAAAGAATGGTATACCTGTAGGGCACTTACAACGAATGACGTTTGCAGGACTGGAAGTTGCTCTGAGTGAGTCCGTGAGTGAGTGGTGAGTGAATGTGAAGGTCTAGGACATACTGTCCACCACTGTACCTTATAAACACTGTACACATAGGCTACACTAAATTTATAAAACAACATGAGACTAAATCAAGCACAAGAGAGAATTATGAAATCAAGACACATGGTTAATATGAGGTGTATAAGGCTGCTACCAGAATAACATGCCATACTATTTTACAAAAAGAAGTTTTTTATAAGTAGAAAGAATAGACTCTAAAATACTGATAAGAAGAAGAGTATAAATATATAAATCAGTAACAGTTATTGTTATCAAGTATTATGTACTGAACATGATTTTCACATATTATAATTTAATATAACTGGCAGTGCAATAGGTTTGGTTACACAATGTGAGTAATGGGGTGTGCTACAACATTATGAGAGTGATGGCTCACTAGGTGATAGGAATTTCTCCACTCTTTTATAATCAAATGGGACCACCATCATATTTGCAGTTTGCTGTTGACCGAAACATCGTTACACGGCATATGACTGTACAATACACCCACCTACATGCATACACAAATAGAAACCTCAAATAAAAGACACTTTATGAGTCTATTTTCCATGGACTCATTCTCATCTTTACACGTCTTAGGTGACCTTTGAATATCTACCAACTCCCCTGATTCAGGTACAGTTCAGGTCCTGAGCGTTTCAGTGGCGATCTGATTCCTGTTGGCCAAGTTCTGAAGCATTTGACAACGGAATACTCCTGCCTAAACGTCAGCACACTCATCGCCCTCAGTTCAAACTGCAGATATTTAGTTCGGTAACAATAGCTCTCAAACATGTACCAAAGGTAGTTGTCTGACTTCTACAAAGATAAAATCTTGAAGATATAAACAATTCTTTAGAACCTGGCCCAGTCTTGAATGAGAACAGTATACCTGGCTCTTAGTACCTTTTCTAGTATTCAGAAGAGGCACATCAACCAGCCACGTCTAAAGGATCTTGTCAGGATTTCACAGAGACAATGGAAACTTTTCAACGCTGTACCTCATAAAATTGTAACCCTGCCGATGAATCTGTTTATTTCCCTTCAAGTGTGCCCTGGCTTTCATAATAGGGATATTTTCAACGTGTGCACATGAACGGCAACACCCCCATCTGAATCTCAATCTCCATGTTCTCTCTGCCAAAAAGATTTTGTGAATTTTCAACTTACGTTTTTCCATCGCTGAAAGCTAACCATGAGACCTGGTTTGAGGGCAGTTTTGGCATTTTTTCCTAATGCACTTACTTTGATAGCTAAAAACGACCTCAAAGAATGATTAATACCTCGTGGGGGTCGCTGACATAAATCTGCCCTGGTGTGCCCCATGCAAGTTCTCTCAGAAGGAATGTTACAGCTGCATTGCTGTGGAAACCTGGTAACACTGACCACACCAGATATAAAATCTTCAAAAAGCACAACTACTTAACCTGGACTTGAATTTATGTCTAATTAACTTGTTACCAACAAATGCAGTGAACTCTTGTTCCCAAAACACTTCATAATGTGCTGCAATACTACCAAGAATAAAACTCCTCTCCATGCTAACAAAACAGAATGGGTGACTTTCTGATGATTTTTATTTCTTGGGTCCCTTAAGCATGTTTTGGGTCCCATCTGAGGGAAGGGTCGTGCAGTGAGGGTGAGGGGTGATAGGGTAAAGCTGGCATCAAATATATGTTGTTTAAGAGTGTGTCTACACAGGGTCCTGAAACAAAATAATATGTTTGGTCAAAATGTTTGTGGGGGCAATCTTTAACGTGGTTGAAAGAATGATTATATGGGAGCCTTGTATATATAAATCAACTAATAAAAAGTCTATTCAAAGCCCCAACCTGACAGACTAAATAAATAATTCTTTAGGAACATTTATGGTTATGTTGACATAGATTGCTTATCTTAGTGGTTAAGAATGTGACCTCCAGAGGCAAGTCATGGGGATCAAAACCCTGAGTGACCATGAGCAAGTTAATCTCCCTGTGCCTCAGTTTCCACAATTGTAAAATGAAGATAATTCTAGTACCTACTTTATAGGATTATCATGAGGATTTAATGATAATATTTGTAATAAAGGGCTTGAAAGAGTAGCTAGCAAATGCTTGGTAATGTTTAATGATTATTTTAGAATCATATAAGTGGTTTTATCAACATCAAATATTAACTGAATGTAAATATACTCTTGTGGTGAGTGTTGAATTTACATAGCTGATTTCATACTTGACTCTGCAAAGAACAGTCTCGCTATTGTGCCATGGTGTACACATACTCGTAGTTCAACTTTCAGCCAAAGAAGCTGCAAGAATCACAATAGGATGGAGATTAGTATCACTAAGATGGAAGAGATTTTAGTTGTAATCCAACCTGATTTTCTAGGGTAGGAAACCAAGGTCTACAGAAATTAAGTGGCTTTTACCAAGGAAAGAGAATGTATTAGCAGAGCTGAGCCTTGAATTCGGGTCTTCTGACTTTGTTCGCATGTAGAAAACTCAAATAGACAACTGAACATTTTCACAGTATGTTTTAGTCATTGTATTATAAAAAAATTGTACATTAGCATGAAAATAATTGTGTAATTAAGTCTTCTGATTCCTATCAATGACTCACCATTAAATATGACTGACATTATTTAGTAATTGCAATGACATTATTAACATTTGCATAGTTATTTAAAATAGAAAAATGGTATAACAATATGATAAAATCATATGTCCTATAGATGGACATTTATTTACAGTTTTGTTTTTTGTTATTACAAACAATGATATAATAAATATCCTTAAACATAAAAAAAATAAAATAGGAAAAATGTTTGATATTTTCATACCATAAATACTATTAGTATAGAGTATATGTATTACTAAATGGTATAAACAACATATAAAAATAGAATTCAATATGTTGAAGAAGAGAGACAAGCTGATTTTTCATCATGCTGAAGATATGGTTTTTCATGTAATGCTCATAACAATCTCACAAGTAGTTGTCATTGAACTTATTTCGTGAATAAGTAAACTGAGGATCAAGATTATTTAGTTAGTTTTGTCTAGGGTCACACAATTAATGAGTGGCCCAGATGAACTCAAAGCCAGATTTCTGGCACCAAACCCTACACTATTTTCAATATACTAGGTTCCTGGATGAGCTAATTCCATATATATTTATCCATTCTTTGCTTTGCCTTCTGAAAACATAAAGCTTCTTGGAGATGATTTCTTTGCATACTCCAAATCATTTTAAAATGGTAAAGGAAGTTCAACTGTATGATTTCCTTATGACTGATATTCTTTACACAAGTAAAAGCTTCAAAGTGTAGTTTGAAATTCCACAGTCTGGGCATCATCCAGGAGCTTAGAAATACAGGTTCTCTGCTCTCTGCCCAGATCTACTGAATTGGAATCTGCCCTTAACAAGCTCCCAGGTGTTTTATATGCACACTAGAGGCCCGGTGCACGAATTCATGCATGGGTGGGGTCCCTCTGGGTGGCCTGCAGTCCAATGCCACCTGCCACTGTTCCTGCTCATCCCGGCCCCACTTTGCCTGCTATGGGCTTGCACTGCCGCAGCAGTGCTCAGCAGCCATGAGCCTGCATCAGGTGCCCTCCCTAGGGGAGTGGCCTTGGGATCAGGCTGAAACCAGCTCTCCAACATCCCCTGAGGGATCCAGGATTGCAAGAGGGTGCAGGCCAGGTTGAGGGACGCCCACTGGTGCACGATCAGGCCAGGGAGGGACTGCAGGAGGGCTCCAGGGCATGTCTGGCCCATCTTGCTCATTCCTGATTGGCCGGACCCCAACAGCAAGCTAACCTACTGGTTGGAGCATCTGCCCTCTGGTGTTCAGTGCATGTCATAGCAAGTGGTTGAGCAGCCTTAGCATATCATTAGCATATTACACTTTGATTGGTTGTTCAGTTGTTCTGCCATTTGTTCTATTTGCTTATTACCCTTTTATTATATAGGATTGAGCTTTGAAAAGCACCAGGCTAAATCACTATACATTTTAAAATGCTGCTCAGCCCAGCTGCATGGCTCAGTGGTTGAGCATCAACCTATGAACCAGGAGGTTCCATTCCCGGTCAGGGCACATGCCTGGGTTGCCTGCTCAATCCCCAGCACGTAGGAGGCAGCCGATCAATGATTCTCTCTCATCATCAATGTTTCTATCTCTCTCTCTCCCTCTCTTTTCCTCTATGAAATTAATAAATTTAAATTTAAAAAATGCTCTCAAAGAAGCATGGAACATACTGTGGAATCTCAGAGGGAAGGTGGGGGAGGGTGGGAAGAGATCAACCTATGATGATCTTATATGCATATATGCATAACTCTTGGACACAGACAATAGTGTGGTTAAGGCAGGGGGGTGGTGGGAGGGAGGGGCAGGGATGGGCTAGAAGTGGTCAATGGGGACAAAAAGGGGACATATGTAATACTTTCAACAATAAAGATAAAAGTAAAATAAATTTAAATGCTGCTCAAATACCCATTAGTGGTGTTAATAATGATGGCTGCATCGTAAGGTTTATAACTGTCAATTTATGCTTCCTTCCCTTTTGTTTTTACATGATTCATCAAGGAGTTTTTCTGGTTTGGAGGGGTGAAAAAGGAAAAAATGGGGTATATTTATAATACTTTCAACAATAAAATAAAATAAAATGGAGTTGGAGTGACAGTTTCTCAAATCACTGAGGTAACTTCCTATGTTTCTCTATAATACACACAGACTATGTTGTTATTGGAATCAAACTTACACTCTTAACTATGCCTTGGTCATTTTCTCTTTTTTTAAAAAAAAATGTTTTTATTGATTGGTGAGAGAGAGGAGGGAAGAGGGAGAGAGCGAGAGAGAGAGAGACATCAATCAGCTGCCTCCTGCATGCCCCCTACTGGGGGTGGAGCCTGAAACTGGGGCATGTGCCATGACCTGGAATTGAACCAGCAACCTTTTGGTGCATGGGGACAATGTCCAACCAACTGAGCCACACAGGCCAGGTCTCAGCCATTTTCTGTTCAAATTGGGCATGAACTACAAAGTCAGCTGGGAATCCTGGTGGACTTTTGGAGGTAGATTATTTTTCTCTTTTCCACAACTGTAAAGGGTGCATGATGGTGTTGTGTGGAATAAATGGGGAAATGCATAAAAGATGCCAAACCAGTCATGCACCTTCCATAAAAAAGTAGGACAATGAGTTACTATGTAGGTTGCATTTAATCTGTATCATAAAAATAAAATAATAGTGGTTGGTAGCTATAGTATATATGTCTACACTTAACTTGATTGAGAGTGCTAAGGACAAATATTTCAGAAATGCTTTGGTGAGAAATAATTTTGGGAACAAGTGGGAAATAATAAAAACATACATTTTTAAAAATAACATTTCTTTTCCTCTGTCATTGACAACTTTCTCACCATATGTAAAAATGAAAAAAAAGGATATTGCCCAAGCGTCGAGAGAGAAGTTTCTAAATAATTATGGCTGTGCTCTGCTATAGTACAGCCATTTTCAATAAATTATGAGAAAATTTAAAAGACTATACACATAATGTGACTTAGTCATCAAAATTGATTCTAAGTGTGATTTGAAAGAAAAATAAGAAAGCTGAAATGAATGAAATACATTATGAGGAGATAAGTAGAATAACCAGAAATGGGAGGAAGAGAGGAGGAATGAGGTTTTATCATTAGAAGCCCTCTTTGAATGACATTAACACTGATATTTGAGAGATGAGAAGGAGTCTGTCATGAGGAACAGGGGTTGAAGGTATGGGAGGAAAAGATGAGAAAGTAAGGAGAGGGGAGGAAAGGATCCTGGTGCTGAGTCTTGATGACCTGTGACACCCAAAGTCTGGTTGGAGAAATAACTTGCAAAGTAGAAAAGTAACAAGAACATAGAGTGATATTGGGAAAATCTTAAGGCCTGCTGACAGAGAAAAATGAGAGCGTCTAATCCTGCTGAGAGATGATTTAAGGTAAGGACAGATTGTGTCTGTTAGAATTTGAACTTGGAGTGGTGGGGAACATGAATGCAGAATCTCGAGGAAGCTGATGGGCAAGTGTCAAGTGAGAAGGAGACACAAGAGGAGTAGGCAACACTTTTGTGATTGTTTGGTGAGCATGGGAGGATGGTGGTGTTAGAACATGGAGTGTTAACTGGAAGAGGGTATGGAAATAATAGATGGGTAATGAGATTACTTTTCCAACTTTATTCTTTTATTGCTTTATCTGGGCTTCCCTGAAATTTCATAAAAATATTAGGATGGGTTTTTCTATTTATGCCAAAAATGTCATTGGGATTTTGATACAGATTGCCCTGAATCTAGAGATCTCTTTGGGCAATTTTGTCATCTTAACAATATTAAATCCCAGGACCATGTATTGAAAAAAAAATGAGGCTTTTTTTTAAGCTCACCCAAGGATATGTTTATTGATTTGAGAGAGAGAGAGAGAAAAAAAGATGAGAGAGAGAGAGAGAGAGAGATCAACATGAGAAACATTGATTTGTTGCTTCCTGTACATGCCCCGACTGGGAATCAAACCTGCAACCTTTTGGTGTAGAGGACAACCTCCAACCAGCTAAGCCACCTGGCCAGGGTGTGAGTTTATTTTTAGTGGGTATTTTAAACATTGTTTGAATGCTGATTCATTCATTCAGTCAAACTTCCTTAATTTATCAAATAGTTATTGAGTGTCTACTATGTGGTTGGCACTATTTTAAGTAATGGTAATTAGAGCCAAGACATTAAGCTAAGGTTAGTGACCTATTAGGAAGATATTATAATAATCAAATTGTAGCTCAGATCAGCTGAAGAGGATCTGAGAAGTGGTTAGATTCAGAATCTCTTTTTAATGTAAAGAGGACTCACTGGTGGATCGGAGATAGAGTGTGAGAGAACAAGGGGAGCAAAGCTTGACCTCAAAGCTTTTAGCCCGATGAGGAGTTGCCATCAAATAAGATGAGGATGCTGTGAGTGGAATATAATCTTTTAGGAATAACATTAAAACGGGGAAAAGATACCAGCTATATATGAGATGGGAGGACTGAAGGAAATGGGCAATGTAAACATGGGAACACAATAAGAATTGAGTTTGCTTGGAAACACTGTGATTGTATACCCAGTTCAGGTTGTGGTCATGCATCTATTAGTGACATCAACTTTCCATCATTGCTCACCTATATGCATTCAGAGAAGCAGACAATGGATATCTGGTCTCATCCAGGATGGGACGTAGACAGTCAAGTGTGACAGAGGGAGAAAAAGGAAATTAGCTACTGAGGGTCTATAATGATGAGCTATGATTCAAGTAGCATTAAGGGGGAAGTGAAGAGGAACCAAAATATCAACAACACATACATTTATAAGATTTAATAATCAGTACATGTAATCCTACCACCAAAAATTTGCGTTGACAAATGTGCCCATAAATTAGTCAAGTTGCTGGTAATAGTGTCTAAACTGGTGATTCTAGATATTATTGCAGAATGTATATACACTTGCAAAGTTCAAACTCTTTTGTTTTTGTTCCTTGAGACTAGTGGACTTAATAGTAACTTCTTACAGAAATAAATTGTCATCAAGTATAAACAGAACATAATTCTTGAATTTGTGAATGGTTGTTTGCTGCTATTATTTAGTTCTTTCATTCTCATATGTAGACTTAATTCAGTGATTAATTGAAATGCGTGAAGACAGCTTGCATTGCCTTGGCAGCTTTGAAGGATTTACATGCTACTTCTAGAGAGCTGTATCGAATGTGGATTTAATCAGAACTCCTTATCCTCCATTTCCAAGAAAATTCTATAGGAAATTAGACTTTCCTAGTTCTGGTGCTGGTTTGGCAGGAAGATTTAGGCTCTTTGTTTTTATGGTTTCAACATTTCATTATAGAAGGCCTTTCCCCTAAGTCGATTGCCTAGGTGACAGCTAAATCTACTGAGTTATATTCATCAAACAGAGACCAAATAGGTCTTACAACCTCCTCAAGACTAGATAGAAAGCTTGATGGGTCAGTTTGGATAAAGACGTATTTCCCATAACCATTAAAACTTTATCAGAACCAGATTCTGAAGATCTAGATACTAATTCACTTCTCTCATAGGGTATTTAGTGCTTATTTATTAAAACAAGGAAAAGATTGCCATCACATATCTGATAATTCTATAGACTACATTAGTTGGTGTCAAATTTCCCAACATTTCATCTGGTTCCAAGTCTGTCATGCCATGAATTCTCTGTTCATGCAAGAAATATCCTTGAATATAAGTATCATAAGAAACATATTTTCTTTAAACATTTCTGCCTTATATGGAGGTATTAGACTGGTTCTTTATTTTGGAAGCTTTCAACTAACACCATTCTCAGGCATCAAGTTTATTGAAGGTGGGAGGATGCTATTTGGGTTTTTCTGATGTTTCCTCATAATTAAATTCAGGTTGTGGACTTTCATTAATATCTGTGTGAGGAGATTAAGCAATTCTCCACTACAGAAAGCAAGTATAAAACTGGATAAAATAAAAAAACATTAAATTTTCCAGGGTACTTCCAAGTGACCAAAGACATACAACAAAATGAGATGTGTTGCTCTTGAAAAAATGCTACTAGATTGGGGGAAACCAATGACAATTCTTGCCTGGGGATGCCCCACTCTAGCTCACGCAGTGAAGTCTGAAGCTTTATAAGTGGTGGGTGATGGTAGACTCAGTTCAGGGTTGTTAGCAAAATGCAGCGGCTTTACTAGAAAAGCTGGTGGACTCATTCAAGAGGGGAGGACAATAGGTTGATATACAACAGTCCATTCTCTCCTATATAATAGCAATGTACAACTGGAATTTTTTATGGTGATAAAATGTCCTGTACTTAGTTTAGGGTATACATTTAATAAGTTAAATGTGTATACATTTTTATTAAATGTATACACCCTGTACAGTGTATACATTTAATAAAAATAAAGATGTATACACTTAAAGATGAAAATAATTGACTTATGCAAATTATTCTCAATACAGTTGATAAAAATCCATATGTATTATTGTTGAAAATATCACAGAAATGATGTTGTACATTCTCAGTGTATCGTATCAGGAAATACCTGGATCACAGTTTTTTCACTATTTCACCTGTAACTGAAAGTTTCATCTCCAATTGTATCATTTAAATTTTTTTTCCATTTGTAATTGGTAAGTGTCTTGGGAGAACCTTTGAGACTATTCAAATATTCTATTTTATTAAACTTTTACCCATTGTTTTAGCAACAACTGATGATTCCTGCCTGCAAAAATTATTGCTGTGCTAATTATGATTTTATATTTCCTTATTGCTTCCACATTTATTGGTTGGAATTCTACTATATAGAACAGCTGTCCCTTTTCCTTATTTCTTTAGTCATTTATTTATTTATATCAGTATGAACTCATGGATATTTATTTTATTCCATGGATTTTATTTAATTTGTTTCTCAAATTGGCCCAAATCTGGCCATGGCAGATTATTCCAAATTGGTTCCTGTGTCCTTTCAACATGCTCACCCCCAAACTATTTTTAGATCACTCGTATTTTCTGGCACCAGATTTTCCAGGCTCATCTCACATTTTCCATGCCTCAATCCTGGAATAAGCCATTTTTCCAAGGACCCAATACCTTTTAACAGAATAATTAGAAACCAAGATGTGAGTACTAGCTATGCTTATTGCTACTGGGTCTCATTTTTAGGCTTGCTCAGTAGACAGAGCTGGGAAATACAGTGTATGTATAATTCTGTACTGGTCAGGATTCTCCAGAGAAACAAAACCAACATGATTTATTTATTTGTTTGTTTGTTTGTTTTTATGTATGCATGTGTGTGTGTGTTTACACAGAGACAGAGATAGAGATAGAGATAGAGATAGAGATAGAGATAGAGATAGAGATAGAGAAAATTTATTTTAAAGAATTGTCCCTCACAGTTTGAGGGGCTGGCAAGTCCAAAATCTACAGAGCAGGCCAGCAGACTGGAGACCCAGGGAAGAGTAAATGTTGCAACTCAAGTCTAAGGTCAGTCTGTTGGCAGAATTCCTTCTTCCTCATGGGACCTCAGTTATTTTGTCTTCAGGCCTTTTAAGGCCTTCAACTGATTAGATGAGGCCATGCACAACTCCAACTCAGGGTCACTTTCAGTTTATATTTTTTTTCTGTTCCCACTGTATGTCTGGTAATGAATAAAATTGAACTCCTTGTTTCTAATAAATAATACATGCTATCTGTTCTCGGGTAAACTCTAATGAATCTCTTATTCATCGGTTATCCCTACCTATTTTCTACAGCAGTTTTTATAAACATTTTCATAAGCCAAATCCCCCATATTATCAATTCCTTTATTGGCCTTTAAATATAGGATGTGACATCATCTCTTGCTAAAATCAGTTAATATCTACTAATTAATGAGAGGAAATCAGAATTTAAAATACACAGGCAAAATAAATAAAGTTACTTTTAAATAACAGAAGGCACAGATTTTATTGAAAAAGAGCCGAAAAAAAATTGGTTTAGTTAACTTATTGTTCCTTAAGATGTATTTAAAAGGAAAAAGATGGGGGAATGGGGGGACTAGTTTTTACAATGATGATGCTAACTCAGCCCTCCCAATGAAAACGGAAATGCTACTGTTATGACAAAACACTGTCTAGCATAAGAAAATTCTAAATGTAGAAAGGAAGTTGACCTTTAAAAGAAAACCAGTAAAGTAAGAAGTTAAAAACCTTAACAAGCACCAAGTACCTTCTTTTAACCATGACAATATGTTCCCAAGAGATGATTCACCAACATGAAACTACTGGCTAGAAATTAAGGACTAGAACCTAGTATTCTGGGAAAAACCCACAGGCTCACACTGAAGAGAAGTGAGTAAGAGGGATTTATTGCCAATGGCCTGGTCCCCAACTTTCCTCTCCTGGAAACCACCCCAAAATAGTAGTATATCATAATTTTAAAGGAAACTTATTTTTCATTTTAAGTTGAATTTTAAATGCATACAAATCTCCTATATTTCTTTAGAATTGTGTAGGATCCTTCTATTAATGTATTTCCCATCCTCAATGAGATACCAGAATATTACTTTTATTTCCATATTTTCAATTAGGTAGTAAGTTGACAACACTGAACTAAGTCTTTTCTTCTTCTTTTTAAAATTTTTACTTTTTAATTTTTGCCTGGTTCTGAAATTACAGCCCAGGTAAACTCTTAGTCAGTGGCTGCTTCCTCATTGTTTGAGAACCATGTTGTTGTTGTTTTTTTTTTTTAAAGCTAGCCTTTTGTGTCAGAGGCATAGTCCCACTTATCTCGTAGAATAATTTGACTCTCTCTAATCTTTTACTAAGGATGATGTCTTAGGGTCATGATTTGATCAGATGGTATTTTACTGAATTAGCCAAATTACATATATTCAACTTAATGTTCTTCAGGTTTGAACAGAGGTGGTAAGAGTAATACATCTTTGGTTATGATTTAAAAAGCCACAGACTGACATATCTGAGGGGGAGGAGGGTGGGACAAGAAGGGAAAAACCAAAGAGCTTATAATACTTACTAGAGGCCTGGTGCATGGAATTCGTGCACTGGGGGTGGGGGGGAGTCCCTCAGCCCAGCCTGTGCCCTCTCACAGTTCAGGACCCCTTGCTCCTTACTGCCCATCTGCTTGCTGCTCCCTACCGCTTGGCTCACTGCTCCTTAGTGCTGCTGTGGAAGCTCCCACCACCGCCGCTGCACTCGCCAGTCGTGAGCCCGGCTTCTGGCTGAGCGGCGCTTCCCCTATGGGAGCACACTGACCACCAGGAGGCAGCTCCTACATTGAGCGTCTGCCCCCTGGTGGTCAGTTTATAGTGACCAGTCATTCCACCGTTCAGTCGATTTGCATATTAGGGTTTTATTATATAGGATATCCATAGCCTATGGACACAGACAGTAGTGTAGTGAAGGTCTAAGGGGGGGTTGGGGTTCAGGGCTAGGCAGAGGGGAGTGGAATGAGGAACATCTGAAAAGCTGTCAACAATAAAAATATATATTGAAAATGAAATAAATAAAAAGGCACCAAGTCACTGGCTTTTCAAAAAGAATGGTAGCAACCAAGTAGAAGCTTCTGTTTTTATTATATACACTACTAGAGGCCTGGTGCATGAAATTCATGCACGGGGGTGGGGGATGTCCCTCAGCCCAACCTGCACCCTTTCCAATCTGGGACCCCTATCGGGATCAGGCCTAAATGGGCAGTCGGGCATCCCTCTCACAATCCAGGACTGCTGGCTCCCAACTGCTCACCTGCCTGCCTTCCTGATTGCCCCTAACCGCTTCTGCCTGCCACCCTGATCACCCCCTAACCACTCCCCTGCCAGCCTGATTGCCCCTAACTGCCCTCCCCTGCTGGTCTGGTCCCCCCCCAACTGCCCTCTTCTGCAGGCCTGGTTCTCCCCCCCCCCCCCCCCGCCAACTGCTCTCCCTGCAGGCCTGGGTCCCCCCCAACTGCTCTCCCCTGCAGGCCTGGGTCCCCCCCAACTGCCATTGCCTGCAGGCTTGGTCACCCCCAATTGCCCTCCCTTGCAGGCCTGGTCCCTCCCAACTGCCCTCCCCTGCTGGCCATCTTGTGGAGGCCATCTTGTATCCACATGGGGGCAGCCATATTTGACCACATGGGGGCAGCCATCTTGTGTGTTGGAGTTATGGTCAATTTGCATATTACTCTTTTATTAGATAGGATAGAGGCCTCGTGCATGGGTGGGGGCCAGCTGGTTTGCCCTGAAGGGTGTCCTGGATCAGGGTGGGGGTTCCCTTGTGGTGTGGGGCAGCCTGGACAAGGGGCCTGTGGTTGTTTGCAGGCCGGACACGCCCCTGGCGACCCAAGCGAAGGCCCTGGTATCTGTGATTTATTTATCTTCTATAATTGAAACTTTGTAGCCTTGAGCGGAGGCCAGGGCAGTCCAGGGCGGGTGGAAAGCTTGGCTTCCTCCATCGCCAGAGGCAATCCAGTCTCCTGCTCTCTCCAGCTCTGTGGCCACTGCCATATTTGTTGGGTTAATTTGCATACTCTCTCCTGATTGGCTGGTGGGTGTGGCTTGTGGGCATAGCAGAGGTACAGTTAATTTGCATGTTTCTCTTTTATTAGATAGGATTTGCATAGATGGGCAATAGAGATTAAAAGGTAACCACAGATTGTTAAATTCTTGACTAGAGTTTGATTTTGATATTTTAATCTAAGCTATGGCTGATTCTAGGACTGAGTCAGGGGATATACAAGACGAGCTTGGATGATCTTGTAGTACCAAAGATTTTATAGTGTTGGAGAAGACGAAACAAGACAATGCTGGATAGGGGGAGAGGAGGATGTCAAAGAGACAGAGGAGCCAACTAAAAGAGCTCCAAATGGCCAAAGCTGACACTATTTGAGCAACAAAATAAATAATACTGCATTAGTTATAAAATAAACATCCATGAGTGCATAGTGATAGGAAAAAGTGATTGAATAAACAAATAATAGAGAGAATAGACACATTTCCCATGAAGAGAAATTCCAAATAATGTATGTAGATCCTCACACCCAAAGAGGTGGATCATACTCCTTACTCCTTATGTGTAGGTTGCATGTTGTTAGTTCCTTTCAAAGAACTAACAATATGAAACCTACACACTGGAAGGGGGAGACAAATAACTTTACAATGGAAAAATGTGACATAGACTTTCTAGCTGGTGTAGGTTTGCCTCTATAGTCTTCCTCCTCCAAATCCATGACCCCAGTCTAATCATGAGAGATACTTCAGACAAACCCAAATTGAGGGACATTCTACAACATGCCTTACTAATACTCCTCAAAACAGAAAGTCCATGAAAAACAAGTAAAGTTTGAAAAACTGTCAGAGCTAAGAAGAGGCTAAGCAGACATGAAAACTAAATGTAATATTAGGTATCTTGGATGCTATCCTGGAAGAAAAAAAAATACATTAGCTAAAAATCTAATAAAAATTTGAATAAAGTATGGACTTTGGTTAATAATAATGTATTAATACTAGTTCATTAGCTCTGGCAAATGCATCATACTAATATAAGATGCTAACAATAGGGCAAACTGGGTATATGAATAATATCTTTGCAACTTTTCTATAAATCTAAAATTATACTATAATAAAAATGTTTGTTTTTAATAAAAGCTAAATGTCATATTTAATTTTGAATACATCCTGAGTAGGATGCTAATATCCTATAGCATAGTCATCAAATATAATTTATTTTGAAAAGGATTCAACACACTTTTCAAATGCATCCGCTTTAACCACTTGGTGAATGAAGAATAATGATGGCACAAATATTTCCAAAAGGTTGTTAACACTACAAGCCATTTCCTCAAGAAACCTGCAGTTTGATCATTCACAGTTCAGTAGCCGTCTCAGATTTTATGATAATACAGGTGGCTATTAATTTCACAATAAAAGCAAATCTCCTGAAAATCTTAAACTTAAAACTTAATCGTTTCATCATCTTTAGACCAGCACCATGCCTCCGAAGTAAATGGCCCATTTAGTTGTTCGCCCACTCCCTTGTGTCTTTCACAGAGCTGAACACAAATCCAGTCACCAATTCTATCAGCATGACAGGATCAGAATCAGCGTTTCAACATTTATTTGTACGATCAAAGCCTCAAATTGGAAGAACTGCAGGTTCCATATGAAACTAATATCCCCTTGAAGGAGCTGCTGGAAAGATCCGACCCAATTATAACAGAAGTCAAATTCCCAAGCTTTTCACAGTAGCTAGGTTGTCCTTCAAGTAGAGGAGCCAAATACAACCCTCTTGCCTTGGAACACCATCACTTGGACTGTCTGTCTTTTTGCTTTGGGACAGCATGGGCTATTGAACTGCTTGAAGATGTTAGGACTGCACTTGTGAAATAGTTTTAGTAGCACTTATGCGTATTGGGACTATGAAAAAGATTCCGTATTTAAAATGGGAAAGCAATTTACTTTAACCCCGGACAATTCATATTCCAGCTGCTTTCTGTAATGCTAAGTCACGCAAACATAAAAAAAGCCTATATATGTAGCATTATTCTTTGAATGAAATGGGGCCATGAACAATGATTACTCACCACAAACCAACAGGTCATTTGTGCTGATTCTCAGTGGTGGGGGGAACGAGAGAATGCTTTTCTGGTTGTGTGTCACTTGAAAAAAATAAATATTTGATAGATCTGTTGTGCAAAGAAGAATTTCAAATTCTGTAAAGTGTTCTTGTATAAAATAGAGTGGAAAAGAATTGCATGTGAAAGCCATTGAGAAACACTGTTGAATTCAGGTATTGAGCTTAGCCTCAGGAACACTGATTTTCAGGACTCCCTAACTTCTAGAAATGGCCACTTCCTTTTGGGTCCTCCTCTCTGACCAAGAATAACTGTGACTTTTCTGATTTAGGATATAAATTATGTGTCTCATTTTATCTACTTTAAAGCACATGTACTATATTTACCCATGAAATATTTTCTTAGCTTAGTTTCAAAGGGACAGAAAGAAGAAATTAGAGAACTGAGTTTACATTTATAGTCATAGAATTCAAGTGTCACCTGGACCCCAGGAGTCCTAGGAGTGGGTTGACTAGGATATGTAGGGAATCATTTTTCCCACTTGAAAAATATTCATTTTTTCCTGATTAGAAACCATCAGGCAAACTAAAGGAATCTGGCACGCTGAGTAATATAGAATGTGTGTGTGTGTGTGTGTGTGTGTGTGTGTGTGTGTGCACGCACGCACGCCTTTTATACCAACTAAGGGCACACTGTTCAGAAGAGTAAGATTTTTGAGGTTGTAATGTCCTAGAATGTAAACTTAGGCTATCACATTCCTGCATGTTTAATTTTGACAGAGACATATTTTCCTAACTTCCTCCCTCCACTCGTTTTCCATTTCTCACCGATAATTGTAGGGAAGAAATGGATCTAGTTTCCTAGTCTTACATTACTGTAGACTCTCTACAGCAGCCCTTTCCCGGGGCCTGTTTACCCAAATTAAAGAATAGAAGGAGAGATTAAGTGGAGGTGGTCAACATAAGAATGGAGAAAACATTGACATGGGAAATAGGGGTTCCCTTCTGACAAATGAGGTCTAATTGGCTTCCAGTGTAAACAGAAAGAGCCTGGGACATGAATCAAAAAACCTGAAGCCTTGTTCCAGAATGCCACCAGCATTCTGGAACGTATGATTTTTAAGAATGCCTTCAGGTGAAAAATTCTATTATCCTGTTATCCAATCTCTTTCTATTCTCTGACTTTTCTCCTTAATTTTTTCTTTTTTATTGAGGATCTGAAATACGGTCACTTTAAGCAAATATCTTTGATTTACATTAGTATTAGTCCACCACTTTAATATTTCTTGGATTTATAAGTGATTACATAAAATTTCCCTCCCCCATGTATATAATATTAACTCACTCAGTTTTTAATTCAAAGAGCATCAATTGCCTACTGTATATAAGGCACTATCCTCTCTAATAAAATGGTAATATGCAAATAAACCATCACTCCGCTACATAAGCCACGCCCACCAGCCAAGCCATGCCCACCAGCCAATCAGGGCGAGTATGCAAATTAACCCCAATCCAAGATGGCTACAGCCACAGAGAGCAAGGTTTCCCAGGTAACAGAGGAAGCCAAGCTTTCCATAGCCATTGCAGGCCTAAGCCTCCACTCAAGCTACAAAGTTTCAATTATAGAAGGCAAACAAATTCAAACAAATGGCGGCAGAATGGAGCTTGAGAGAGCAGGCCAGGGTTGTCGGCGGCAACAGGGGAAGCAAAGCTTTCCGCACACCCTGGCTGGGCTCACCCGCTTAAGGCTACAAAGTTTCAATTGTAGAAGGAAAATAAATTCCAGATACCAGGGCCTCCACTTGGGTTGCAAGGGGGCGTGGCCGGCCTGCAAACAACCACAGGCCCCTCGCTCAGGCCGCCCCACACCCCAAGGGAACCCCTACCCTTATCTGTGACACCCTTCAGGGCAAACCAGCTGGCCCCCACCCATGCACCAGGCCTCTATCCTATCTAATAAAAGAGTAATATACAGATTGATCATCACTGCAACACACAATATAGCTGCCCCCATGTGGTCAAAGATCCTGCCCCCATTTGGACACAAGATGGCCACCACAAGATGGCCAGCAGGAGAGGGCAGTTGGGAGGCACCCGGCCTGCAAGGGAGGGCAGTTGTGAGGGACCAGGCCTGCAAGGGAGGGCAGTTGAGAGGGACCAGGCTTGCAAGGGAGGGCAGTTGGAGGTGATCAACCCTGCAGGAGAGGGCAGTTAGGGGTGACCAGGCTGGCGGAGGAGGGAAGTTGGGGGCAAAAAGGCTGGCAGGGGAGCAGTTAAGCATCAACCAGGCTGGCAGCAGAGTGGTTAGGGGGTGATCAGGCTGGCAGGCAGAAGCAGTTAGGGGCAATCAGGAAGGCAGGCAGGCAAGCAGTTGGGAGCCAGCAGTCCTGGATTGTGAGAGGGTTGTCCGACTGCCTGTTTAGGGATCCGACTGCCCACCGGGATCGGGCCTAAACGGGCAGTCAGACATCCCTCCAGGAGTCCCATATTGGAGAGGGTACAGGCTGGTCTGAGGGACAACCCCCCACCGTGCACGAATTTCATGCACCGGGCTTCTAGTAGGATATAAAGATGAATAAAATCCAGATTCCACCGTTTGCCCTGGCTGGGTGACTCAGTTAGTGAGTGTATCATCCCATACACCAAAAGGTTGTGTGTTTGATTCCTGGTCAGGGCACATACTTAGGTTGTGGGTTCGTGTCACGGTCGGGTCCCATATGTGAAGCAACCAATCACTGTTTCTCTCTCACCTTTTTCTTTTTCTCTCTCACTTTCTCTCTCTCTCCTCCCTCCCCCATTCTTTCTCTAAACATATTCTCATTTGGGGGTTAAACAAAATCCAGACTCCATCCTCAAGTAGCTCAAACTCTTATTGGCACAGTCAGAAAACAAACAAACAAGAAATCTAGCAAAAAAAACACACCCATGTGATAAGCAGTGGTGTGCTAGTACAGTTAAATATCCTCTCTGAAAGGCAGTGAGGAGAGGCAATCACAGGTTTGTGGGATTTTCTCACTTTCCATGGTGTAAATATTCCCACCATGGTCAACTTCCAGATACCACTGTAATATTACTGAGTGTGGAGCTGGGAAGAGAGTCATACAATTGGATCTCACCAGAATGCCCCTAAGTTAGAGAGGAAGCTTACCATAATACTACTGGTTCACAGGATAGGTAGCCAGAAGGTAGACATCTGACTCTATCTATGTAGTAGGATCAGGGAAAGATTTCAGAATAGGGAATCCTGGAGTTATGATTAAAAAAAATTTTTTTATTGATTTCAGAGAGGAAGGGAGAGGAAGGGAGAGATAGAAACATCAATTATGAGAGAGAATCATTGATTGGCTGCCTCCTGCATGCCCCCTTCCCTCCCACTGGAGATTGAGCCTGCAACCCAGGCATGTGCCCTGACCAGGAATTAAACTGTGACCTCCTGGTTCATAGGTCAATACTCAACCACTGAGCCATGCCAGTTGGGCTTGGAGTTGTGCTTTAAAGAAAAGTAGGCATCAGTCAACTGGGAAACGTAGAGAAAAGTGTTTTATGCAGGAGCAACAGTATGTGCAAAGCCAGGAGGAGTGACTTCTAGATCAGGGGTGGGTTCAGTTTTTCTTAAAATGCTAAATCGTATATAGCAGGCTTTGAAGGCCAAGAGAAAAAACAAGAGGATATTTCATGTAACTATAAAATGCAGCCATTAAAGAATATAACAGAGATCCAAGATGGTTGCCAACAGGACATCAGGCTGCAAGATAGTGTGTGAATGAGAGATCAAAAGGAGAGCATGTGGACAAATACAGGGAGTGTCTGTATTTGTGAGTGAGGGACAGCTATATTCCAAGGGACTGTTAGGGACTGGTGGACTGGGCTCCCTTGGCTGGGAAGCATCTACTGCTGCTGAAATCTCTCCTGGAGCAGCTGGCTCTGCCACAGAGACCATGCCATCTTGAAGGGGCGAGGGGCTGTGATCTGAAGCCCAGCCTTAACTTCAACCAGGGAGGCCTTGGATATCTCCTGGGACCCTACAACTACAACACCCAGGGACCAGCTGCCTCAGTTGCGAACCCAGGAACACCAGGACTCCAGTCTCCCCGACCGCAGGTGCCTAATAGGTCTGTCCAGGGGAAGACAAAGTGACACGAATATGTGGACAAGCCCAGTGCCTTCTCACAGAGCAGATAGAAGGAACAGCTAAATCAAATAACATCCACCCGGAATTGGCAAATTAAACACAGCTGGTGAGGCAATCTGTGGATGGAAAGGTCAGATATTGCCTAGAGAAAGGTGAGATCTGGGATCCAGGCTGGAGGGAGAAATTTGCGCAAAACGCACGCAGCGGGAACTAGAGTCTTAGAGGAAGACTGTGCCCCACAAAATCCACGGCTGTTGGGTCAGTATAGCCCTCAAATGTGGAAGGGGGTCCACAGGGCAGCTGGCAGAAGGGGACTCTAGAAATTAACCCACAGCAGGGCTGAGCCCAGAAAGGCAGCCTGAAATTCAACCAGTATACTGGCTGTGCAGTGCCAGGGGAAAAAGACACAAGACTGCATGCGTACTCTGGCTTTTTTTTTTTTTTTTTTTTTCTTTTTAAATCCTGGCTTTTGATTGCTAAGTCCAGTACATAGGATCTTCCAATTAAAAACACTCACCGAGACTGCAGGGGAAAGTTGTTTTTGTGGAACCTGGGGATCAGAGTGGGGAGAGACTAACAGAAAACCAGCTCTGGGGCAATCCATCCCTCCAACCCAGTATTAAGTGCTGCAAGGAAAGCAATCTAAACATTGGGTAGAGGGGCCTTTTAGCCCGATATTAATACAGAAACACTGCCACCAGGGGTTGTATCAGAAATTGACTCTTGTGTAAATACAGTTAAAGGCAGGCTGAGAAACAAAGAGATCCTGCCTGCTTGAAAACAGAGTTGTGGCTTATGACACAGAGGAGCGGTGAATCGCAGAGAACTTCAATACTGTGCTGACTACCTGACAGGAAACAAACCTGCCAAGCAGAACAGTAAAGGAAGTGAATGACCTTCACTACTTCACATTTTTATTTTTTATTTTTTACTTAAGGAACTAAATTTTTTTTATCTTACTTGATTTTACCTTTTTTATTATATTTTTATTTTTAATTATTATTACTACTACTATTATTTTACCTTTTTTAAAGTTTTATTTTATTTTTATTTATTTTATTTTATTTTATTTTATTTTGGGATTAGTGTTCTACATTCTATTTTTATTTTTCCTTTAGCATTATTTGACTCTATCTCAATTTTTCCTTTATGACAACACTCTCTTCCTTACTTTCCCCTTTTTTTGTCCTATTTCTCTTACCCTGTTCCTGCTTTAGTTTTTCTCTATCCTTTCTTTTTACTCCCTGTTAAAAATTAATCTTACTCATATATCTAATTTCCGCTCCCCTGCTCCAAGTCCATACACACTTTTCTCTTCTCTTTCTTCACTATCCAAATTTTCTTTTTCTTCCTTTATTTTGCCTTTTTCTTTCTTTCTGTCTTGTTGTTGTTTGTTTGATTATTAATTTGTGTTTTTTGTTTTGTTTTGTTGTGTTGTGTGTGTTTTTTTCTTTTTTTTTTTTATTTCTTTTCTTTTTTCTGTTTTTCTCTCCTCGCTTGTTCTCTTCTACTGATAGCTTAACTAATTCCAATCACCAACTCAGACCTATCTACTCTCTATTCTCCTTTTCCAATAGTAAATGAATACATAGATAGATTAAATAAGGGGAAAAGTTTATATATAGATATATGTGTGTGTGTGTGTAAATTTTCTTTTATATATATTTTTTAACATATATATTTTTTTCTTCTTTTGTATTTTGTTTTTTACTTTTCTTCTTATACACTCATTCTCATTCTACCTCCTCTATACTGAATTGTGGCTATTTCCCCATTCATTCAATTCCTTGACCTTACTTTCTGGAAATAAGCTTTGCTTCCTCAGATTCATCTGGGTGTTTGTTGTTTGAGTGTTTGTAATTTACATATTTTGGATTAGTTGTTTGTAGTTTGCATTCATCTCTGGATTTTTATTGTTTGCATTTTTTGGATTAGTTGTTGTTTTATTGGAGTTTTCTCCCCTTATATATATATTTCCCCCCCTCTTTCTTCTTCTCTTTCTTTTCTCTCTTACATTTTTTCCTTTTCTTAATATCATTTTTGAACTCTTTTCTATCCCCTAATTCTCTTTTCTCTGGTGGTCATCTTTATTTGGGGTTATTAGTTTCATGAATACATTTGTGTTTAGTGCCCTGTGCATTGTGTCTTGTTGTGTTGTATTTTGTGCCTTTAAGTCAATCCAGGAGAGAGAGAAAGCTACATAACCAGACACCCAGAGAGAAGCAATCATGGGGAGACAGAGAAACAGCCCGCATATGAAAGAAAAGAAGGAATCGCCAGAAAAGGAAGTAAATGAAATGGGGGCAAGCAATATGTCAGAGAAAGAATTTAGAGCAATGGTCATAAGGTCCCTGACAAGGATGCAAGACAAATTCAACAATATGTGTAAGAACCAAGATGAAACGAAAGAACCAAGAAGAAATGAAAAATGCCATTGCTGCAATAAAGAACTCAATAGAAAGCATCAAAAGTAGACTAGAAGAAGCGGAGGACTGCATCAGTGACCTAGAAGACAAGGTAGAAAAAAATACCCAAGCAGAGCAGCATCTAGAAGAAAAAAAAAAAAAAATAGGAGGAGAGCCTAAGGGAACTTTGGGACAACACAAAACGAAACAATATCCAGATAATAGGGGTGCCAGAAGGAGAGTAAACTGAGCAAGGAATAGAAAACCTGTTTGAAGAAATAATGACAGAAAAATTCCCAGATATAGGGAAGAAAAAACTCACACAAGTCCAAGAAGCACACAGAGTCCCAAACAAGATGAACACCAAAAGACCAATGCCAAGACACATTATAATTAAATTGGCAAACACCAATGACAAAGAATCTTAAAAGCAGCAAGAGAGAGATAGAAAGTTACCTACAAAGGATCCCCCATCAGACTAGCAACAGATTTCTCAACAGAAACACATCAGGCAAGAAGGGAATGGAATAAAATACACAAAGTCATGCAAAGGAAGGGTCTGAATCCAAGAATACTATACCCAGCAAGGCTATCAATCAAAATTGAGGTTGAAATAAGGAGCTTCACAGAAAAAAAAGGACAAAGGGAGTTTATTACCACCAAACCAGCAATGAAAGAAATGCTAAAAGGTGCTGTAAAAAAAAGAAATAGGAAGGGAAAAAGGAACATAGGCATAAAGAATAAAAATGGTGACAAACAAGTACCTATCAATAATAACTTTAAATGTAAATGGATTAAATGCCCCAATCAAAAGACATAGGGTAGCTAAGTAGATAAGAAAACATGACCCATATATCTGCTATCTACCCATATATCTGAGGAAACCCACCTCACACAGACAGATGGTGAAGGGATGGAAAAAGGTGTTTCAGGCAAATGGAAATAAAAAAAAAAAAGCTGGGGTAGCAATACTTATATCTGACAAATTAGATCTCAAAGTGAAGGCCATAACAAGAGATAAGGAAAGCCATTTCATAATACTAAAGGGAGCAATTCAACAAGAAGATATAACTCTGCTAAACATATATGAACACAATACAGGAGCACACAAATACATAAAAAAACTTCTGGAGGTTATCAAGGGAGAGATTGACAGCAATACAGTCATAGTAGGGGACTTTAATACCCCACGAACACCACTGGACAAATCCTCTAAACAAAAAATTAGCAAAGAAATATCAATCCTAAATGTCTCACTAGATCAGATGGAATTAATTGACATCTTCAGGACATTTTGCCACAGAATATACATTCTTTTCAAGTGCACATTTTCAAAGATAGACCACATATTGGAACACAGGCAAAGTCTCTTCAAATTCAAGAAGATAGAAATTATATCAAGCATCCTCTCAGATCAAAATGCCATAAAACTAGAAATCAACTATAATAAATACAATTTAAAAAAATCAAATACCTGGAGGCTAAATAGCATGCTATTAAACAATGATTGGGTGACCAAAGAGATCAAAGAAGAAATAAAAAGCATCATGGCAACCAATGACAATGAAAACACAACAATCCAAAAATCTATGGGACACATTGAAAGCAGTCTTGAGAGGGAAGTTCATAGCTCTACAGGCCTATCTCACAAAACAAGAAAAAATGGTAATAAATTATCTAACCCTACAACTCAAAGAGTTAGAAAGAGAGCAACAAGAAAAACCCAGCGTAATCAGAAAGAAGGAAATAATAAAGATCAGAGCAGAGATAAACCACATAGAGACAAAAAAAAAAAAAAAATACCAAAGATCAACAAAACCAAGAGCTGGTTCTTTTAAAAGATAAACAAGATTTATGAACCTCTATCCAGGATCACCAAGAAGCAAAGAGAGAGGACCCAAATAAACAAAATCAGAAATGAAAGAGGTGAAGTAACAACCAATCTTACAGAAATATAAACAATTATGAAAAAATACTATGAACAACTATTCCAACAAAATGGACAACCTACATGAAATGGACATATTCTTAGAAAAATACAAGCTCCCAAAACTCAATCAAGAAGAATCAAAAAGCCTGAATAGGCCAATAACCACTGATGAATTGAAGCAGTAATCAAAAATCTTCCAGCAAACAAAAGCCCTGGTCTAGATGGCTTTACAGGGGAGCTCTACCAAGCATCCAAAGAAGAACTAAAACCTATCCTCCTTAGACTATTCCAAAAAAATTTAAGAGGAAAGCACACTTCCAAGCTCTTTCTATGAAGCCAGAATTACCCTAGTCCCAAAACAAGATAAAGTTACCACAAAAAAAGGGAACTACAGGCCAATATCCTTGATGAACATAGATGCTAAAATCTTCAACAAAATTCTAACAAATCTGATTCAGCATGACATTAGAAAGATCATACACCATGACCAAGTGGGATTTATTCTGGTGATGCAAGAATGGTACAATATCCACAAATCAATAAATGTGATACATCACATAAACAAACTGAGGGACAAATATCACATAATCTTATCAATTGATGCAGAAAATGCATTTGACAAAATCCAACACCCTTTCTTGATAAAAACTCTCAGCAAAGTGGGAATAGAGAGATCATACCTCAATAAAATACAAGCTTTATATGACAAACCTATAGCCAATATCATACTCAATGGACAAAAAATAAACTTATTTCCCCTAAGAACAGGAACAAGACAGGGATGCCCAGTTTCACCACTCCTGTTTGATATAGTACTGGAAGTGCTAGCCATAGCAATCAGACAAGAAGAAGAAATAAAAGGCATCCAAATTGGAAAAGAAGTAAAACTGTCCTTAGTCACAGATGACATGATACTATACATAGAAAACCCCAAAGACTCCATCAAAAAACTACTAGACCTAATAAATAAATTTGGCAATGTAGCAGGATACAAAATTAACACCCAGAAATCTATGGCCTTTTTATACACCAATAATGAACTCACAGAAAGAGAAACAAACAAACATACAAAAACAATCCCCACCCAAAAAAATCCCATTTACCATTGCACCAAAAAAATTAAGATATCTAGGAATAAACTAAGGACGTAAAAGACCTGTACTCAGAAAACTACAGGACATTGAAAAAAGAGATAGAGGAAGACATAAACAAATGGAAGAACATACCATGTTCATGGATTGGTAGAATCAACATCATTAAAATGTCCATACTTCCCAAAGTAGTCTACAGATTCAATGCAATTTCCATTAAAATACCAAGAGCATATTTCAAAGATCTAGAACAAACTCCAAAAATTCATCTGGAATAAAAAAAGACCCCGAATAACCACAGCAATCCTGAGAAAGAATAACAAAGTTGGAGGGATCACATTACCAGATATCAAGCTGTATTACCAAGCCATGGTTCTCAAAACTGCCTGGTACTGGCACAAGAACAGACATATAGACCAATGGAACAGAACAGAGAACCCAGAAATTGACCCAAGCCATTATGCTCAATTAATATTTGACAAAGGAGGCAAAAGCATACAATGGAGTCAAAACAGTCTCTTTAATAAATGATGCTGGGAAATTTGGACAGATACATGCAAAATAATGAAACTAGATCACCAACTTACACCATACACAAAAACAAACTCAAAATGGCTAAAGGACTTGAATGTAAGATGGGAAACCATAAAAATCCTACAAGACTCCATAGGCAGCAAAATAGCAGACATATGTTGTAGCAATATGTTTACAGACACAGCTCCTAGGGCAATGGAGACTAAGGAGAAAATAAACAAATGGGACTACATCAAAATAAAAAGCTTTTGCACAGCAAAAGAAACCATCAACAAAACATCAAGAAAGCCCACTGATAGGAGAACCAATTTGCCAATGATATTTCTGATAATGGTTTAATCTCCAAAATTTATAGGGAACTCCTACAACTTAACAAAAGGAAGATAAATGATCCAATCAAAAAATGGGCAAAGGATCTAAATAGACACTTTTTGAAAGAGGACATATAGAGGGCCCAGAGACATATGAAAACATGCTCAAAGTCACTAATCATCCGAGAGATGCAAATCAAAACAACAATGAGGTACCATCTCACACCTGTCAGAATGGCTATCATCAACAAATCAACAAATGACAAGTGCTGGAGAAGATGTGAAGAAAAAGGAATGCAATCTCTATTAAAATATCAATGGCATATTTCAAAGATCTAGAACAAACTCTCCAAAAAATTCATCTGGAATTAAAAAAGACCCAAATAGCCACAGCAATCCTGAGAAAGAATAGTAAAGTTGGAGGGATCACATTACCAGATATCAATCTATATTACCAAGCCACAGTTCTCAAAACTCCTGCACTACTAGTGGGAATGCAGACAGGTCCAGCCACTGTGGAAGACAGTATGGAGTTTCCTCAAAAAGTTAAAAATGGAACTCCCATTTGACCCAGTAATCCCACTTCTAGGAATATATCCCAAGAAAACAGAAACACCAATCAGAAAGGATATGCGTACCCCTGTGTTCATAGCAGCACAATTCACCATAGCTAAGATTTGGAAACAGCTTAAGTGCCCATCAGCGGATGAGTGGATTAGAAAACTATGGTACATATACACAATGGCATACTACGCTGCTGTAAAAAAGAAGAAATTATTACCATTTGCAACAGCATGGATGGAACTGGAGAGTATTATGCTAAGCAAAATAGACAATTGGAGAAAGATAAATATCACATGATCTCACTCATATGTAGGATATAATGATCAACATAATTTGATGAACACGAATAGATCCAGAGACAAATAATAGGGGAGGAGGGGGTTAGGGAGCAACCAAAGGACTTGTATGCATGCTTATTAGCATAACCAATGGACACAGACACTGGGACAGTGGGGGCTTGCCTGGGGTGGGAATGGCTGGGGGGCAGGGTCAATTGAGGAAAAAGGAGACATATGTAAAACTTTAGAAAATAAATAAATAAATAAATTAAAAATTAAAATAATAATAAAAAAAAGAATATAACAAACAGCTCATGGACTGTAAAAAAAAAAGCCCAGGCAACTGACTTGATTTGGCCCATGGGTCATTGTTGATCCTCTATTCTAGAAGAAGGTAGAAACTAAAGACAAATTACACTAAATCCTCCCTTTTACAGAATGGGTGTATTTTTCTCATTCTCTTAAAATGTAGAACAGAGCCAAGAAGTCCCCCTAACAGATTTCCTGAAAAAGCATTTAATATTTGGTTTAACCCCACACTCCCTGATCCAGCAGAAAAGGAGTTGGGAGAATAACATCAACTGAATAAAATTCTCCTCATTCGTTTTATGTACCAAAATACACATCACTGCCCATTGGATGCTGTGATAACCTCACCAAGTCAGGGAGGAGAATAGAATTCAGAAATTATTTCGGTGGTACATGGATATACTCAAACCATCACCCTTACATAAAGCTGGAAATATGGGAAAAATCAGATTCTCTAATATGACTCCTTTACCTTGAAAACAGTCAAGTGCTTGGTACAATGTTGGAGCAAAGATATCCATGGCCAAAATCTTGGAGGATACTCTTTTCATGGTTTTAGCATTTTAAAAAGGTATAAAAGCCTTTAGGGGCTACATTCTCAAAGGACCTGACAGTCCCTCCCTGTAAGTAAAGAGGGTCATGTTGTACCAGAAAGTAAGGAAGTACTCAGAACTGGATGGGCACCTATCAAAAAGGCACAGGAGCTAAGATGAAAAAATTCCTAATGGTCAACAATGGGAAAAATCTGAGTAAAAAAATAAATGAATAAAATATTATTAGATGATAACCACAGCATAATATAAAAATCCACAAGTTCATAAAAGTTGGATAAACAAACGAAAGAGAAAATATAGCTCTTCCTTACTGAAATAAGAATTATAAATATAGAAGGAATGAAGCAAATAGAAATTCACTTTTAGAATACAGTAATAATCACTGCAAGTAAAATCTACCAATGGATGCTAAAAGTGGCAGGTCAAATCTTGGAAAGTATTAGGGTATTTGCATAATCTCAAAGTATCTCTCCCAAGACATTTATTAATTACAAAGACAAAACCTAGTAGAAACCACTTTAACCAAGTGATCAAGGCCAACATCACCAGTTGTATGACAAGTCAACATTATGTATACTCATTCTTGCCAAAATATACACTCTCAATCACATCATGAGAAAAAACAAGTAAAACAAATTGAAGAACATTCTGCCTGACCAGTATTCTTCAAATATGACAAGGTCATAAGAGACAAGGAAATGCTGACAAACTGACACAGACTGAAACACACTTAGGAAACATGATGATTAAATGCAATGTGGCCCTAGCTAGTTTGGCTCAGTGGATAGAGCATCGGCCCAAGGACTGAAGGGTCCTGAGTTCAATTCCAGTCAAGGGCACGTACCTCGGTTGCAGGCTCTATCCCTGGCCCTGGCTGGGGCTTGTGTAGGAGGCAACCAATTGATGTGTCTCTTTCACATCAATGTTTCTCTTTGTGTGTCTTTCCCCCTACCTTCCACTCTCTCTAAAAATCAATGGAAAAATATCCTCGGGTGAGGATTAACAACAAAAAAATATTAAATGCAATGTAGTACCTTCCTGGATTGGACCCTGGAACAAAAGAAGGACATTAATAAAAAACATACAAAACAAAACAAAAAAAAAAAACAAAACTGGTGTAGACAATTAAGTCTAATTTATTTAATGTACTTTAAAGATATTAACATTAGGAGAATCTGGGTGAAGGGTATACTAAAAGTCTACTTTTTTTGAAACTTTTCTGAAGTATAAAATTATTTCAAGATAAAATGGTGAGAGAAAAAGAGAAAGATGCTGAATTAACATTTTTTATTTACAATATATTTCCCTTTGCTGGGTCTTATTTGTTTTGCTCTCATTTGTTTTCATTCCCATAAGGATCATAGCTTTAATTACAAAGGAGGGTATATTAGGATAAAAATTGTTACTCATTAAGTCCATCTCCAACCTGTTTAAGGCAGATATTTGAGTACCTATTGTACATAAGGGCTAATTTTAAATATATGTTTTTATTGATTTCAGAGAGGAAAGGAGAAGGAGAAATAGATACAACTATTAATAATGACAGAGAACCATTGATCAGCTGCCTCCTGCATGTCCTCCACTGGGGATCGACCCATAACCTAGGCACTGGATAACTAATGCCCCGACCTGGAATCGAACCATGACCTCTGCGTTCATAGGTCAATGCTCAACCACCGAGCTATACTGGCCTATCACAAGGGCTAATTTATAAGATCCCAAGAATTATCCAATGGAGTACATATAATTATCCCCATTTTACATTCACTAAAATAGAAGGCTCTTGAGAATAGGAATTTTTCTCTTTGTTTACTGCTATATCTTTAGCCTCTAACATATTTCATGGCATACCTAATGGAGTCAATAAATATCCTACCTAATAAAAAGGTAATATGTAAATTACCATCACTCTGCTACGCCCACGATTGGGCCAGCGGGAGGTGCAGGGGGCGGGACTCGGGGTGGCTGGGGTAGCTGATTGGGCCGGTGGGACGCTGAGCTCGCGTCGCCAAGCCGGAGGCTTCTGAAAGGCCTGGTGCACCAGCGGACAGGCACCCAGCTCCCCCTCAATCGAAAGCAAAAGTGTGTAGGGGACCCTACACGTGCATGATTCAATCATGCACTGGGCCTCTAGTCTATAATAATAAAAGCATAATGTGCTAATTAGACCAGACAGCTGAACAACCTTCTGGACATCCTTCAGGAGGACCTTCCAGAGGACCTTCCGGACAAAGCTGGGGCTGCAAAAGCCAAGCCCCTTGCACAAATTTCGTGCATTGGGCCTCTATTTATGGAATAAATAAATGAATGCATGAGGCTTAAAGAGATTAAGGATCCTATTCACAGAGCTGGAAAATGGAAATCCTCGTTTTTATCCTAGGAATATCTGATTTTGAAGACAAACTTTTACCCACTGTACTAGACAACCTGGTCCTTAAGATCTTTTTTAATGTATATTTTTTTTTGATTTCAGAGAGGAAGGGAGAGAGAAAGAGAGAGGAACATCAATGATGAGAGAGAATCATTGACTGGCTGTCTCCCACATGCCCCACACTGGGGATCAAGCCTGAAACCTGGGCATGTGCCCTGACTGGGAATTGAACTGTGACCTCCTGGTTCATAGGTCGACCTCCCTTCCACTCTCTAAGAGCCTTGCCAGCCGGGGGGCAGGTCTTAAGAACCTAAGAGACAGAATAGTTGCAACACATTTTTGTGGTCATTTTCATTTATAACAGTCAATCCATAAAGACAGGAGAACCAGGAAATGCAAGAAGTCTGTTAGTCTGACTGCTGCAAAGCTTGTTTTTTACCCATTTGCTCAAGCGATTAAAAAGTGGAAATGTCTAGAAAGCACCTAGCAATTTCTCAGCAAGCCAGGGCTGCGCATCGGGATGACACAAATATATTTTCAGAAATGGCACACACAGCAGTACCACAAGGGCATGGCTTCCACTTTAAACAGTAGCAGGACATTGCTGATGGTTTTGGCGAAATTTTATTCACCTTCCATACAGTAGTTTCATGGAATTTTCTCCAAGCATTTGGCTGAGTTTATTTGAATTTGTCTGAAAGGTTACACTGGAATAATATTTTCATTTCCTTACCACAGAACGTGACAATTAATTTAAATCACATCTCATATTTTAGCATTGTAGCACATTTGGGACTAGATATTTTATTTCTGTGTTACGTTGGAAAAGATTCTACTGCAAACGTAGGGTGTGGGTCATGCAGTGGAAAGAGCTCTGTTCTGAAAATCAGGATGGAAAGCTCTGTGGCTGCCTCCACTCCTCGCTGGTTGTGTGACCTCCAGCAAGTGTTTCAAAACGTATTGGAGACTCAGTTTCTGCAATTCCAAAATGGAGCCAACTTCTCGGCCTTTTTACCAAAAGCCGTTCTAAAAGTAAACTGATAAAATGTATGTAGAGATGTCTTATGAATTCTAAACCACTATATTCAAGTGTAAAAATAAGTGAGAACTCAGAAAATAGCATATCTGTATAAGGAAGTAATTGCAAATCCTTTACTAATGTATCTTTTGTTTTTGACTCAGAAATATTTTGCTTGTTATAGGTTTCCTATATTTTTCCATTAAACGATTCAATTTTGTTCTTCTGCAGTGAGTTTTTATCATTGTTAGTACTTATGTAAGTTTTCCAAATTTTTATATAATTCCATAGCCTAGAAACTGTTCTTGAATGTTATTTAGAATAGCACAATGTCTTTACTTACAAGCTTTCCCTCTTTTTGTTTTCTTTTGTTTGTTTTAAGGACATAACCTTTAAAGGTTATATTATGAAAGGCTACATTTTTAAAAAATAAAAAGCACCTAATTAAAGATTAATATCCTGGTAATCATTAGGCTACTTTCATGATCGCTCAATCATTGAAGAGTAAGGATGTAAGTTGATTACCAATATCCACTGACTGCCACTAAATTCATCTAAATTGATTAATTCAAACTTTTAAAAAATATTCTTGCCCTAGCCGGTTTGGCTCAGTGGATAGAGCGTTGGCCTGCGGACTCAAGGGTCCTGGGTTCGATTCCCGGTCAGGGCACATGCCCAGGTTGTGGGCTCGATCCCCAGTAGGGCGCGTGCAAGAGGCAGCCAATCAACGATTCTCTCTTATCATTGATGTTTCTATTTCTCTCTCCTTCTCCCTTCCTCTCTGAAAGCAATAAACATATATTTAAAAAAATATTCTGCTAGTAAATATCAAGGAAATAAGTCTAAGTCAGATGCCTTGGATTCAAATGCCATCGGGGCCAGGCAATGTGAATGAGTAAAGCAGGGGTCAGGGAGACCACAGTGAAGGCTGGGGAATTCTCGCTGCCTCTGAGGAGTACGCTCAAACTCAGCTCTGAAGATCTTTGATCCTTCAAAAGAGGTTGAGAATTAGATTTGCAGTGAAATCTTAAATCTTACAAAGTTGTAACTGAATTGAATCTTTATAAAGCTGCATGGGCCAAAAAAGTAGTCCACAATGTCACCAATTTGGGACCTCTGTTTTCCCCCCCTCATCGCTAGTGTTCCATTAACCTTGGTTACGGAGAGGTTATTGAGACAGTCGTTTTAGATTGTAGAGTCACTTAGCATCATTAAATTAGAGAGTCATTTTAAGAGCCTCTGTTATTAAAAAAATAAATAAAGTAATATTGCAATCCAGCATCACTGGCATTAAAAAAGAGGTCTTTGCTTTACCGAAAGAGAAGCCTTAGGAAAATAAATAAGTACTAAGCTATGCTGCCACATTTAAAGTAAAGCTAAATCTACAGATATGCAGCAATAATACATCATCCTCTCGCTTACAGGCCTTGCATGCCTCCACATTTCTCTATACTTAAAGCCTCTCAGAATTTAATTATATAACACTAAACAATAAATTAAAGATAAGTGAATAAACTTCATATTGGTAAACCCATATGACATTTCTCAACTCACTACCAAAGTCCCTCAATTTTCATTGACTCAAATAATTAATTTTGACGAAAAGAAAAAAATGAACTGCTGTGTTTGGGCTTAGTGACACACCTTTGAAAAATTGTCCGCCCTTCCAATAGATAGACATTTAAAGGCAATTTTCCAAGCCTAGTGGCACTGCCACTTCCCACTCTTCATTTCCACCCAAATTCCTAAAAACCTACTAAAATTTCCAGGGTTGAAAGTATGACACTTCTTTCAAACCTCTCCTTTTAAATCCCCTCCCACCTTCCCACCATCTCAGGGATTTCACTGTTATAATTTTCCCTCACCAGCTTCTCTCCCACTGACCCCCTTCAAAAAAAAAAAAAGGCATTACCTGAGCCCTCTGGGAAATGAAAAGTGAAAAGTAGTTCCTCCTTTCAAGCCCAGTTAGAAACTCCTGTGTTAATATTTGTCTGGAGCTTTGCTTTGATTTGCCACATGATCTGGGTTTTTGGCAAAACTCCGTGGGTTAAGTAGTAAACAACAGCATGACATTCCAGAAGGGAGATAGAAAACCCAGACGATTTAGGATTCCACGAATCCTCAACACTGGACCCGTACTGTCCAGACCAAATAACCCTCCCAGAATGGTATAATCGGATGCACATGGTTGTCACTTGAGTTGGTATTTTTTGTTGTTGTTGTTCCCTTTTACATGGCATTGTAGATGACAAGTGGGAGTCTATGGTCAGACCTAGAGCCTATAAGGTTCTTAGAAAAAGCCTTGAACTTAGTGAAAAAGTCACATAATTATTTTAACCTTTTGGGTAGATGTCTTTGTTATCTTCATATGACAGAGAAGGCAACAGAGGCACAGTATGGCTGAGTAACTTGATAAAGATCCCACAATTTTAAGTGTTGGATCTGGGATTAAAGTCCTGGGACTCAACTTCCCTTAGCCTTTGGGATATGCGGCCTCTCCTCTGCTCAATTTTCTTTTCCTTTCAAAATTCCTGATTCTGGGAATGCGTTTCTGCTTTGATTTTCAAACAAGCCATGGGTATTGGTCTGCAACTGTGCTCCTTGATTACTTTATACGCATGCATGTTTCTGCCGTTCTGTTTTTCTGGTTGAGAATCTTAGATTCTGATTTTCAATACAGTGATGAGCTAAATGGTTAATCCTTTCAAAGGGGAGCGTTTGAGAGATAAGCTTCTATTAAAAGATCCCTTGCTTTTTAAATAATATCAAAGGTGAAAAATCAGACTCAAATTACTAGAAAGAAAAAAGTAAAAGAAAAAAGACACTGAGGGAAAAGAGGTCCCCCAGTTAACAACACCCCTGAGGCATTTTACTGAGTTCTCGAAGTCTACCCTTCAGCCCCTGGTCCATTATTCTTGAGAGCTCTCTATCCCTGCTAAGGTGGCCCTGGTGACCTCCTGCAGAACAAGGATCTTCACTGAGGGTGGGTTTCCTGTCCCTGGGTCATAAGAGCAAGTCTTCCAGGGCACCACCTACACCATCAAAACCTGTTTTCCTGATCTATTCTCAGTAACATCCAACATATGAAACCTGACAAACATGTGGGCCTGCTGGGGCTTCCTGATCTGTCCCTGCAACTAAGGATAACATTACATCTCAGGAGAAGGCTGTCTCCCTGCTCTTCCAAGGTCAGATTTCATCACCTCACATCCTTGTCATGTTGCCCGGACTTGGCCCTGTCGATGGAAGGCAGGTCCCTGAGAAACATTCAAGGATGTTGCTTGAAACCTGTCAAGGTGCCTTCACATTTCCCTGTCCCTTGCAGGCCTTTAGCCCTCCTTAGAGTGATCTGGAGATAAGAACATCCATTTCTTGAATGTGAGGTCCATCTTGAGGAGAAGGAGATATGTTCTGTCAAAAGCTAGAATCAAGGGTTTCATGTACAGCGGCATAAAGAAGAGCAGACGCCATTATCTACAGATGCTGATGAGGTAACAGCATTTACAGCAGATGGTTCGTGAGGACAACCAGAGCCCAAACAGCAAAACCTTGCCTGACCTCACCAAGAAGCCCTTCATTAGGTCCTCAGCCTTAAATAAGAGCACCGTGTCTTCTCAGGCACATATCTGTATGTCCCACTACACTGTCTTGAGGTGAGCAGTTTCTGTGTCCTGAGTAGGACAGAGAATTCTGGGCCTGCCCCTGCCCACAGGGTCTCCTCTGTTCATCAGCAGGAAAAAAGTCATTGCTTTGCGCTGCCCTGTTCTAGTGGAGAATGCAGCTTCCCCTGACTCTTCGCCTTATTTGTGCCCAACCAAATACGCTCAGGCAATGGCCCTGCAGGCATTTGCCCCTGGCCTCGTTCAGAATGAATGGCTCCTGGGCCAAGATGAGATCTAAGGTGCAGGATCAGGCCTCTCCCAACTCAAATGTGCCTTGCTCTCTCTGTTCTTCCTTTGCAAAGACTGTGAACTTCCCTGTTTCCAAGCACTAGTTCCAGGCCCATTCCTATTCCCCCTCAGGGGCTGCTATGCCCACCCTAACTCTCCTGCCCACACCAGTGGTAGATATCAAGGCAACCCAGGTACCTGGATGGGTCCCCTGGACCTTGAGCCCTCCAAATACATCTCCATAGCTGTGTCCTGTGTGTGTGTCTCTCTCTCCTACCATATCTCCTACCTCCAGCATCCATAGCCAACCTCCCAGGATTCCTTCCCAGAGGTAGATTCCCCATAAAATTGGTCCTAAATCCATATGAGAGACAACAGCATGATGCAGCTTCATGTATTCATGGCTCTTCACATCTCTGCTTTCCGCAGTGGCATACCCTAATATGCTGGGCTCTTTGTAATGAAAAGTAAAGTGACTAAACCAGGTAGCTGGCCCTCACCTTGTCCTTCTTTGTGCCTGCGATTGTCACTGGGACCTATAAATAGACAAGGGAAGGGAGGGTGTGGTAGACACACGGTGCACACTTCTGGTGCAAATAATTAGTTATACAATAATTTGAGGAAAAGCAATGGTTTCTGTTACTTTTGTTTAGTTGCAAATTCTAATTATACAATAAAACCTTGCCTAATGAAACCCCTTTAGAAAGTTTGGCTTTTGCATATTAATTGCTGTTATGGCAATGGTACCTGTAACTCCTTTAAGAGATGTTAGAGCCAATTCTTCCTCTTAAGTGACATAAATACCCTTGCAAATGTCTTTACCCAATGAGTTGATTTACAAACTCTCTTTATAAATCACTCCATGCTAACTTTAAAGCAAACCCTTGTTGAAAGTCTCACAAACTCACAGGCTATAAGATTTAACTCTATTCCTAAATCCCATTTCCCATCTCTAAATACTGTCCCCTATGCAACTGAACAGTTTGATGGTCTCTCTGACATTTTCAGGGGGAAACAATTCTTATTTCATTTTTACTGCTTTAGGAGGTACAACCCAGTTTTACTCCGTGCCTTCCTTACAATGCACAGAGAAACCTTAAAAGTTCTATCAGGAAAACGTTTACTGCCTATTTCCAATTCAAATGGAAACAGCTCTCACTTTTGATCTTGTAGGAAAACCTCGGCAAGTGGTGAAGTACAATGCTTCCTTTGTGCTGGCGTGGGCTGCATGACTGTTACAGAATATGTTGGAGCATTTGAGCTAAGAGACCAGAAGAGGCTTTCCAGCCACATGTTTAAAAGAACAGGCAGCAAAAAAATTGCTTAAGTCAATTATAACCCTCCTTTCAGAACCATCTTGTGGGACGAATACTACTATTATCCAGATACTTCTATCTAACAGTCAGCCAACTCTCCTCTTAACTGGCTGTGTTTTTGAAATCTACTTACTCTTGAGACTGACCATAAAATCAACACACTGACAAAGCAACAGTTTTAAATTCCAAACATGCACAAAACCCAGAACCGTAATTACCTCAACTCGAAGCCCAGTGGAAAAGGGAAGCATGCCGCCTCCCCTGGTTTATTCTGTGCAAGGAGACCCTGTCAGGACTTCACAGATGCCAAATCAATCCTCAGAGTAACAATCCTCGGGTCTGAGGGCCCATGTCCACCTGGGCAGAAATCAAGACAGGGCGAATCTGGTCCCAAAGGGAACGCATACCCTCCACGCAGTGTTCACTTTACGATGGGTTTCCCCATGGAAGCCAGGGGCTACTCAGAGAGGAAAATAAGAGCCCCTCCTCTCTGGGAAAAGGTGCTTCAACGAGTTGCTGGTTCACGCAAGCTGCAGGCGAGGGCTGGGCTCTCAGCGTAAACTGAGATAGAGCAGACTGAAGCCTCAGCTGCTTCGGTCACGGAGAGACCAGGACCCAGGGGCATACCGAGGAGAAGTCAGGTCTTAGCTGCCCCCGCGGATCTCAGGAAGAAGAAATGCTTCCACACTGCGTCAGAGAGAGAGACTGATTTTTGAACGAGGCCTTCACACTAGGCCATTCCTTGGAAGTTCCAGAAACAAGGTGGGAGTTGTTGAGAGTGAAAACACCCTCGAGTCCAGGCAGCCGTAATCAGGCTCTTTGTACATGGGTGGCCTTCAAGAATCATAACAAGCCGTGGGTTGGTAACTGAGTAATGTCAGTTAAGTGCCTAGTCACACAAATACATTTTATGACTTTTTAAAAATTTCAACAAAGATCAGTTTCACACCAGGCACTAAGCACTAAGCTAAAGGCGCTGTGCATGCTGTAGCAAACACAAAGGAGAAGAAAAATCCTGGCCCTTAGCCTCATGGAGGTTCCGCTATGGCAGGAAAGAGAGGCATTATTAAACTAGATGCTAGGGAGTTAGTGCCATCCTCCAATGGATGGTTGATCGAGGTTCTACAAAGACAATGTGTTGAATGGCTATCTGCTGGGCCCCATGTGCTCCTCTAGGTGTAATGGGTCCGTCCCTTAGAACCAAGAGGAGGAGTACCTGTCCATAGTGCTGGGTTACCTCTACCACAAGAGTCCCCGTTAGGACGCTGTGATTTGGTCGTGCACGTAGTGGCTCTCTCTCCTTACCACCCACCTTTTAAAATGAACACACAGCCCCCACTGGGAGCTGGGAGAAAACCCCAGGGCAAGTCTTCTGTGGTCCTGGCGGAGGAACTGCATCCATGTGGCCTCCAGGGCAGGCTTTGCTTGTGAGTGAGTCTCCATCTCCGTTTGAGGAACACTTTCCCTCTGCCACAGGATCTTAGGTACAGCATCCACCCTTGGTTTCCTGGCAGCCTGCCCAGGCAGTATGCTAATGGGCTGAGTATGGAGCTACCCATTAGGAAACTACTCGCAGAAGCAAATTTTCAAGAGGGTTCACTGTGATCGGTGCAGTTATTAGTGATCTCATTTGAGAGTCAGGTATAAGCTGGGGTACCTCTGAGTCGGAGATTGCTAATTTTGATGATACCTAATTTTCACTAGGGTATGTACATAAAATAAAAAGATTCATTCTTATCCTAGCCAGTTTGGCTCAGTGGATAGAGCATCAGCCTGAAAACTGAAGGTCCCAGGATTGATTCCGGTGAAGGGCACATGCCCGGGTCGTGGGCTCAATCCCCAGCAGGGGGCATGCAGGAGGCAGCTGGTCAATGATTTTCTCTCTCTCTCTCTCTCTCTCTCTCTCTCTCTCTCTTCCTCTCTGAAATTAATAAAATATATTAAAAAAAGATGCATTCTTTCCTACTAAACTCTATGGCTATGCATGAATCTGAATCATCATTTTCTCCCAAGACATACATTTTTAAAGGCTGGAACAATGAAAAACAATTCTGTGTTCCAAGGTAGTGGCTGTTACTCCAACCATAATACTGGAACTTTACTCAGTTATATTTATAATCACAATTGCTGTAAATAATATGCAGCTTTTTTGGTGTGTCGATATATATGCATGTTTGTATGTCGGTACACAGATGTATGTATGTGTGTGTGCATCAATGGATTTAAGTTGGCATATAGTGAGAAAAATCAATTGTCTAGTAGTTATGCATAATAAATTGTAGGGTAACTTCTCCTAACATTAAACAACTGGAATAAGAATGTGCTACATAATAAACTAAGTGTTGCCTTTCCTACAAATCGCTTGCACAGAGGTTTTTGATTCATTGCAGTTTTTGAATTTCTGAGAAAAATGGCAGCTAATTACCTCCAACACCTACGCAGGAACAGCTGGGGGAAAGAAAGGGACTATGAAATTAGCACATTGTGACTGAGTTAAATATATCATTTTAGTTCAATAGAATTGACTATCATAAGTCAAACTCTGATTATAAAAAATTAATTTCTTTTTTTTATGCCAACATGCCTTTGTTTGATCCATAAATTCCTTTGAGCACCCTGACTTTTATTGATTTTGTTCCTGAAAAGGTCCACTGCCAAAAGCTGATTTGTAAGTAGGTCTTTCCAACATAGTTTTATGAATAAACCAGAACATGCCATAATCCCTTATTTCTATGATTTTCTAAAATGGTGGTTTTTCTTTGTATTCTACTAAGTTGATGGAACATTGTACTTACATTTAACCCCCGGCCATGAGCAATATTCAGGTATTAAAAGGAAAAGAAATATTTCATAATAACAGTATATAGATAAAACAAGGTTTAGCTGAAAACATTTGTATCGCATGTTAATCTTAAATAACTTTAAAGTACTAAAACAAATAGTAGGTTACGAATTACTTAATACAGCTTCCTATATTCATAAAAAATTCTCCTGTAGAATCAACACCTTAATTGTGCAGCTATATATTCACATGGTTCTCCACTTATTCATTCAACAAATATTTAAGGAGTATAGACCATGGACAGGACACCATGATAGGCTTTGGGGATACAGAGCTGATAAGGTAGACACGATTGATGTGCCTGCATAAATTTTACATTTCCTTGCAGAAAACATTTGAGTCACTGCCATTATCAGAATTCTCTAGTCAAGTGGTTAAATAGGAGAATAAAGCATGCACAGTGGTCTTCAAATGTGCCTAGAGCAACCAAATGTCCAGAATTTGTTTCTATCATGTGGAATGAGTAAAAAAAAAAAGAACAGATTCTATAAGTAGTTAAATGGAGTATATTTTATGAAATAATCACTGAAATAATGTAATACTTGAAGACATTTCAATCAAGCCATTCTTATGTGTGTGTTGTGCGTGCATGAAAAATCTTAGTAAATTTGCCAAGTTATGCAACTATCATCGCAATTCTGTTTTAGAGCATTTCCATTGCCCCAGTAAGATCCTGTGCGTATTTGCAGCTCATGTCTGTCCCTCCACACCGCTAGCCCCAGGCAACCACTACTCTACTCTGTCTCTGACTTTTCTAGACATGTCCTATAAATGCAATAGCGCACTATGTGGTCTTTTTGTGTCTGGTCAAGCCATTCTTTTAAAACGGGGTTATTTTAAGTCCTTACTAAATTAGATTATTTAACAATTCACTCATGTACTTTATAACAACTCTAGGAATTCTCATTAGACATAATTGGGAGGCTCAAGACTTCAAGTTTCCATGTTAAGAAACAAAACAGTTCAGCCGGATCTTTTAATCTTATGTTTGGATGACCAATTCATGGAGTCTAGAGATAAACACAGTTGTCACTGTATATGTATATCTGCAAAGTGGTTTAGCAAATATATACAGTGAGTATACCAATGAATGATATGTTTTACAAGCAAATTCATTGTTGACTGCAGCCCCAATAGATCATATATATGTGTATAATTTGAGAAGGAATGTCTGGAAATCTTGATTTTTTTTTCATGAAATTTAGTACATGGTTTTGTATGTTAATAATATGCTGATAGAGTCATCTCATTTCAATCCAATATAAGTTTATTGAGCATCTATCATGTGTTAAGCACAATATTTTGTGCTAGAGATAAAGAAGATGGTTAGAGAAAAAATAAAGGTAAATAGGTAAAAAGGCTTCATCACAGTTTTGTTTAACTAGTTCCTTTATATTTTGCTATTTCTATGAAATTAATCTCTAAACACACTAAAGGAAGCAAAGCCTTTTATTTCCTTATAATTTTTCTTGCAAAAAGCAAAGCCCCACATGAGGTTTCTATTGGTAAAATGTTGATATAAAGGATATTTCTAATCCTCCAGCCTAAATAGATAAGTTAACAATCACAATTGCACAGTGAAAAGTGGCCTGATTAATAAAGGCATAAGAGGTTTGAAACAGGTCCAGCGAAGTATACAAAAGCCTGAAGAGTAGCCGGTGAGACTCGTGTAAGTAGATGATGATTTTTTTTAATCATGTGGAGCCTGGACAGGGAAACCCAGCATAAATAAGGAATTGAGGAGCATTAAAGTAAGAATTCCAAATTCAAAAGACTATAAGAGAAAACAAAACAGACCCCACATACTTCACACTATAAGAAAGGTGGAGCAAATTTTCCTTCAAGATAATTATTGCCTTTGAAGTAGTTAGGAGATATATAATAATTTATGAGTTGCACAAATTCATGATTCTAATGATACCTGTAGGAATATATATAAGAAAGAAAAAGGGAATTACAAACATCGTAGTATCATTTGATTGTGTCCACATAACCAGAAAAGTCATTTATGGAAAAACTCTACAACAGTTATTAACAGAGGTAGCTTTTGCAATAGGTCAGACTAAACTCAGTTTTCTTTTTTAAAAACTGAAAGAAAAAAAAAAAAGGTTCAGTCCTAATACAGTTCTTGTGAATGACTTCTGATTCAGATGTAGATCCTAGGTCCTTCCACAAAGAGAAGTTGTCCTTATCACTAGTTGCCTTTGGCCACCGGTAAAGTCAGCCTAAGGTAGGCTGACCAATGTACTTCCCCAGTTCATATGGATCTTGATACCTTGCCTCCAAACCCTCAGACATAAGTAGTATTTATAGAAATTGGGAAAGTAAAGAACTAGTCTAGTTTTCTAATTTATGTGTTATTCTGATCTGGAGGCCAGATTCACTCCTTGTAAATATAAATACTTTCATAGAAGCATATGCCTTCCAGTTTGGGAGAGGGGAGCTCTCTTTGAATCAGACCATTTCGATTGATCTCTTATTTGGTAAAGAACCAAATGTCCACATGGGTCAAATCATCCATCTTGCCCTTTAATGTGTGATGAAAAAATGTATTCTAAGCCTCCCCACTCTCATCTAAAGAAATTATAAGAAAAAAATTGTGTAGCAAATTTTTATTTTTATAAGGAGAATAAAAGTGCAAGTCAATCATTTATTCAATTTGTTCATTTATGTAATCATACATGAATGTGTGCAACAAATGTTCAACCAAATGTTGATTCTGTAAAGAAAGTCAAGCTTAACCCATTATTCCCCCAAGAGTGGCTACATCCTCCACATTGTTTCTCCAAACCAGCTCTATGATACAGCAGGGGTGCAGAGCAAATCCCAGGCTTTCTCCTGAAACTCCGACAACTGGTAACCTTAAATGTGGAAATAACACTACAGCAAAATGTATCAAGAAACAAGAAACTCATCTGGATAGCTGAGAAGTTAAAGGTCCATACCATCTCTCAAGTCTAACTCTGAGGGGTAAATGTTTTAATTTGGACCGACTGTGATATTATTACCCTGAAAAACAAAATCCCAGCCTTGGCCTTTCTTAGTCTGCCTCTTGGCGGATTTACCATCATTTTAAACATTAGACTTTCCACAAGCCTCAGCCCATATACTATTAAATAGTTTATAACAATATATTTTTACAAAGTATTTTCTAGCCTCCATTCTGAAGATGTGAAAAATGACAATTGAGTGACTGTAAAATCCCTTGCAATTAGTCACAACTGACTCTCAGGACACATTAATCCATCATTGGCCTTTTATCTTTTGTATATTCTCTCTCCTTCTCACAATGGTTTAGAAATAAATACATACTCATGGAATACTGGGAAGCTGGGAAGAAGCCATTTCCCAAGTAGTTATATTCATTGAGGCTTTAATAATTTACAAATAATGGGTTAAAACAATTACCATGCTTGTTTTTTTAAAAATAAATGTTATAAAGTTAATATTACTAAAACCATATTACTACAAAGTTTGAAAAGCAGAAAAGAAAATATATCCATAAAACACTACCCCCAAAGAGGCGCTGTCATTAGTTTGAAGTATTATTCCCGTTTTTTTATATGCATATTTGTAAATATATGTAATTATAGTGTGAACAAAAATTTTCATCCTGCTTTTTTCTCCCCTAACATTTGTTTATAAGATTTTCCCACGTCATTTGTATTTATTTTCATGATATTTATAGCCATCACTTAGTTTTTTATTAAATTTACTGGGGTGACATCCTATCTGATAAAACAGTAATATGCAAATTGACCATACCTCCGCTACACCACAAACCATGCCCACTAGCCAATCAGGAGTGAGTATGCAAATTAACCCAACCAAGATGGCTGCGGCCACAGAGCAAACAGGAGGCTTGGGTTTCCCTGGCAATGGAGGAAGCCAAGCTTCCTGCACACCCTGGCCGGCCCAGGCCTCTTCTCAAGGTTACAAAGATTCAATTATAGAAGATAAATAAATCCCAACAAAAATGACTGCGGCCACAGAGTGAACACAAGGCTTGGGTTTCCCCAGCAATGGAGGAAGCCAGGCTTCCTGCACACCCTGGCTGTCCCAGGCTTCTGCTCAAGATACCAGGGCCTCCACTTGGGTCGTCAGGGGGCGTGGCTGGCCTGCAAACCACCACATGCCCCTCGCTCAGGCCGCCCCACACCCCAAGGGAACCCCCAGCCTGATCCAGGACACCCTTCATGGCAAACCAGCTGGCCCCCACCCGTACAGCAGGCCTCTATCCTATCTAATATAAGAGTAATATGTAAATTGACCATCACTCCAACACACAAGATGGCTGCCCGCATGTGGTCAAAGATGGCTGACCCCATGTGGACACAAGATGGCCACCACAAGATGGCAAGCAGGGGAGGGCAGTTGTGGGCGATCAGGCCAGCAGGGGAGGGAAGTTGGGAGGGACCAGGCCTGCAAGGGAGGGCAGTTGGGGATGATCAAGCCTGCAGGGGAGGGCAGTTAGGGGTGACCAGGCCAGCAGAGCAGGGAAGTTGGGGGTGACCGGGCCTGCAGGGAAGGGCAGTTGGGGGGGATCCAGTCCTGTAGGGGAGAGCAGTTAGGGGGGACCAGGCCTGCAGGGGAGGGCAGTTAGGGGTGACCAGGCCTGCAGGGGAGGGCAGTTAGGGGTGACCAGGCCTGCAGGGGAGGGCAGTTAGGGACAATCAGGCTGGCAGGGGAGGAGTTAGGCATCAATCAGGCTGGCAGTGGAGTGGTTAGGGGGTGATCAGGCTGGCAGGCAGAAGTGGTTAGGGACAATCAGGAAGGCAGGCAGGCGATCAGTTGGGAGCCAGCAGTCCTGGATTGTGAGAGGGATGTCCGACTGCCCGTTTAGGCCCGATCCAGGTAGGGGAGGGCAGTTAGGGGTGACTGGTAGGATCCAGGTAGGATCGGGCCTAAACGGGCAGTCGGACATCCCTCAAGGGGTCCCAGATTGGAGAGGGTGCAGGCTGGGCTGAGGGACATCCCCCCCATGCACAAATTTCATGCACGAGGCCTCTAGTTGATTAATAAGATTATATAGGTTGCAAGTGTACAACTGTATAACATATCACCTCATATTGCCTTACATGCTCATCAACCAAAGTCAAGTCTCCTTCCCTCATCCTTTACCCTCTTCAATATCCCCCCACCCTTCTTCCCCTCTGGTAACCACCATACTGCTGTCTGTGTCTGTGAGTTTGTTTTGTAGAACCATCACTTTAATTGTTGACTAATATGCATGTAGTTGATGTGTCATAATTTAATCATTTGATTATCATCAGACACTTTCATGTTACCAATTTTTTTGCAATTATAAATGCTTTTCTAAACATCTCTGTTATTTCCTTTTGATAGATAACCATATATGGGATTATTAGATGTTAGTATTATCTGTATACATATATTTTGAAATTATATTCCCAAAAATTATGACCCTTTTAATACTATGAACAGTTTATGAAAGTATCGTTACTAGCATTATTATTTGTATATATTTTTGTAATAAACAGATATAAAATGATTGCTCAAGGATAGCATCATTCATACTTCCTTAGTGATTGAGATAGGATATATCTCTTGAATTTTTTCTTTATTATTATGCTTCCCTTTTGTGAGTATAAAAATAAACTAGGAACCCTTTCCTTATTTTATTCACACAAAAAAATGTCAACTACTCTGGCCCTGTGGCTCAGTGGTTGAGCATTGACCTTTGAAGCAGGATGTCACGGTTAGGTTCTCGGTCAGGGCACATGCCTGGGTTGTGGGTTCAACTTCCAGTAGGGGGCATGCAGGAATCAGCTGTTCAATGATTCTCTCTGATCATTGATGTTTCTATCTCTCTCTCCCTCCCTCTCCCTTCCTCTCTGATATCAATAAAATATATTAAAATATTTTTTCAACTAAGTTGCTTGATGATTGAAAGTTCTGTGATGACAGTTAAAAGTCTTAGACATTAAAATAGTCTTATTTTGTTTTACAACTGGTCAAGATTTATCTTTGAGGGACTCTTTAATTTGAGGTTCATGAAAAACTAAAAAAAAAGGCATTGGTTAAAATTCCAAGATGATGGTCATGTATATATTATGGTCTTTGTAGATACAAGTGAACTGGATTAGGACCAAAAAAACTCACTTGGCTAACTCCACCACAATACTCATATTTCTGAAAGTTAGAATGTTTGACTAAAGTGACTAGATTCACATTCAAATGATAAACCAATATCTGCCTTTCTTTTTGCATCTCAGGTGTGTAAAAGTTCAATTTGAAATAAAACAGTGAGTTATCTTCATATAGATGATAACCCAGTGGTTTTAGAGAAATGCCGTTACCACCACAGAATGAACTGAACTTTCCAACAATATTTCATAGAAAGATTTCATGATACGAAAGGAATTCTAGAATTTCAATAGCATGCCATCATTTCTGATCAAATATTGAAGGGTACTCTTTTTCAGGTTTTAATTAATCCACTATTCTCTTTGAAAAGTGTGCATATTCTATAATAAGCTTAAACAACCAGGTTATCCCATTTTGTCCTAAGGAACTGGAGCCCATGTATAATCCTCTGCATTAAGAGGGGCCTCTTTTCCAATGCTAAACACGTCTAAAAAAAGTGCCCTGTCTAAATGAGCAGTTGGTAAAGCAATCAGCCATTCACATTGGAACAAGCAACAAACATGTGCAAAGACCCTAGCATTTCTCCTTTGATTTATGGCGGTCTTGGAAAGGAACTTAACAAGGTGGCACAGAGCTTCAAGAGCAGTTGCAGTCAATTTATTGTCTGAGTTGTTAAAGATGTTAATTAGATTAGGAATTTGCTGAGGCCCTTTTATTCCTTGCAGAGAGAAGAGTGTTTCTCGTGTTTCTCTTTGAAACTCAGTTTTGTGGCATAAAAACACAGGAAAGGAGAAATCCTACACTCAAGGAAATTGTAGGGTCCCTTTGAATTCCATAAAATTGTAAAAATTCCAATAATAACAGTTACCAAAGAGCCAAGAAAGTACCAGACCTGTTTTTAAAAATAATATACTCCAACGACTTCTGCATTGTTTGATGTATATAAGACAAGAAGTGGGTGGGTAGTGGATGGTGTATCTAGGAGACCTGGCCTGGAGAAATGGAAATCGTATCGGTGAGCAAATCCAAGTGTGCATTGAGACGAAACAAAGAGTTTCTGGAAATGCAGCAGGCAAGGCTTTTTACTCCAGAGCAATAAACATCACTCTGTATGTCATTTTAATACCCAGGACAAATGGTTTAATAGTGAGTATAGGCAGTAAAGAGGTTACTAGATACTTGGCTTTTGACACAATTGCTTTGGAATAATCCATTCCAGAAATATGTTTTGTCTTAAATTAAATCAAACAAAAGAAAATACAAAATAACCCAGTAAATTACTTCCTCACCTAAAAAACAAAAAAACAAACAAAAAAAACTGCTTTAAATAGAAAATTCTCTCAGAAATGTAACTGGGAAGGTTAGAAAACAAGAGTGCTTTTTAATTAGTGGGGTTTGGGTGATGAGTATAATATTTGGATAATTATTCAGTAAAGATTAAGTTATAAAAATTGTTGTCAAGATCCATGGTTTAAGGAAATTTCCCCCAATTTATTTTAGGTAGAGTATAAAACAGAAATATGCATTTACTTACACATGTAGCATAATTATTCACAACAGCACCCAGAAGCAAATACATAAGGCAACAGCAAAGTTAAATGTTTGGAGCATGTAAAATGTAGGTAAGCTCATCCTTAAGAGAGAAAAAAAAGTTGTTATTATGATCCAAGGAACCTAACTAGATTAGATACTTATTCAAAGATGAGAGTGCTTTAAACAAAATACTTTTATTCTAATTACAAGTGTAACTGATAGTTTGGGATTCAGAATTTGCAAACCAGCCTTTTGACTGCCAAGATATTAGTTTTGTGTCACTTGAAAAAATGAGTGAGCTGCTTATACCTTCCACCGCCTGATCTTGAATTTACCACATTCCACCTCCCCCGGCTGGAAGGGGGTAGGGTAAAGCTGGGACTCAAGTAAGTTTCAAAGAGGTCCTGAGAACTAAAAAGAGGCTAAAGCTGCTTTAAATTGTGATTCTTCGTAAATATTCAGAATTTATTTAAATAGCTTCAAAATGGTACATTTGGAGGGAACTACTTTTAAATAAAGGTAAATTGTTTTTTTCCAGTAATGCTACCCTACCGATGGTGTTATGGACTGAATGCCTGTGTCCCCCTTAAATGCATATGTTGAAACCCTAACCTTCAGGAGGGCTGTTTTAGGAGATAGAGCCTCTAAGTTAGAGATTAAAGTTAAATAAGGTCATAAGGGCAAGGCCCTGATCTAATAGCATTAGTGTCTTATAAGAAGAAATAGCAGATTTCTCTCTCTCTCTCTCATCCTATATACTTCTATTTTATATACAAATATGCACATTTAGCAATTTTATGGTAAAATATTAGTAATCTTTCTTATTTCAGTATAAATAATATAACACACAATAAAATTCCTGTGTATAATTACTGTTTCTATCTTTGAACATATTCCAGACATAAACTAAATATCTCAGATTAAATAGTAATCACAGCCTCAAATATATGCAGTGTTATTTGGAAACAACTGCATTTTAGGAAGTTATATTATTTTTATTCATTTAAGCTTTAATTTGAAAATTAGAAGCTAAAGGCATTTAGGATGCAGGCACCAAATTAATTTAGAGTCTACATTTTAAAAATACATAATAAATTAGGCAAATTTGTAGACATTTCTGATCTCAATCTGAGTGGTAAGTTTATAAGAAAACTTGTCAGAACATGAATGGGCTTGTCAGGAGAAGTGATTATGATTATTATTCTTTTTATATTTTTCCCCTTTGATTTCAGAGAGAGGGGAAGGATGAAGGAGAGGGAGAGAGAGAAGCAAACATGGATCAGCTGCCTCCTGCATGCTCCCTACTGGGGAGCTAGCCCACAACCCCGGCATGTGCCTTGACCAGGAATTGAACCAGCAACCTTTTGGTGAATGGAACTATTGCTCAACCAACTGAACCACACGGGCCAGGGCCTTTTTAGATTTTTTTGATGGAAGAAAAAAAAAATTTCTCCTTGTATATTTGGAAATGTCTAATTATCATAAAAAGGAAAAGAGTCTGAGTCATAAATTTATCTGTATTGCTTATTCACAATTATGTACCATTGTACATTGTTTGGGTTGTAATGGTTTGAGTACTTCTCATTTTCCCTAACTGGATTTTATGTTCCCTGATGGCAGAAACCACAAATTTATGGTTCTCAGTTTTAGCCAAATATTCTATTTTGCTTAGCTCTTCTTTTTCTTGTCTTGGTTAATTTCCTTTCCATTCTTCTCTAGAATTGTGTCACTACTTCACTAATCTCAGATCTTTCAAGATTGCCTACCTTGTCTCCTACTTCATATAAAATGTTTGAGGATATTAGGCAAGAACTCTTTAAACTTTCTTCTTCCATTCTTCACTATATGATCTATGAAATAAAATATATTGTGATCATACAATATTTCAAAGTAAGTGTCAATAATGAAGTCAAATTCTGGAAAGACTATTAAAATGAGAACAAATTACATAAATAAATAGAATGTTTTAGAAGATGAGCTAATAGAAGGCAAATCATAAAAATCCAGGTTACTAAATATAGATGATTTTGAAGAACAATTCGAATAGGTTGGAAACAACATTTTACTGATGAGTAAAGAGAACTCTCCAAATCATAAAAAGAAGATCTGATTTCAGAGCCTTAGAGAAGGCAAAATTGTTCAAGCAAAACCAAATACTAAGTTCAATGGCGCGTGCGCGCACACACACACACACACACACACAAACCCTATAAAATCATTAAATTTAAAAATTAAAGAATTCTACTAGCATGCAGAAGGAAGAAAAGAGGTTTCTTTCAAAGAAGCAAAATCAAACCAGTCTCATATTTCTGTTTCGTGAGAATAAAAATCCCATAAGGCAATGAAAAATATCTTTAAAGATTTGATAGTGGAGAGGATTATGACCCAATGATTTTATTGTATTATAAAGATATCCTCAGATTTACAAGGTTGTGGAAAATGCACTAGTGAAGTACTTTTACCTTCCAAGGTTTTCTATGCAGTCAGATGACTCAATCAAGAGTAGAACCCCAAAATTGAGGATGTGCAATAGAAATGGACTGACAGTGAAGAGTAAAACAAGCTAAAGAGCAGAAATAAAGTGAAAGGGAGAAAATAAACACTCTCTGAACACTAACTGGTGCCAGAATTTCCATTTTTTAAATATGCCACATAGAATGTATCTGGTTGCTTAAGCTCATTCTATTAATATAAGCTTGAGCTATTAATACAAGTTCAAATGGAAATGAATTTATTTGTGAAAGAGAGTTTGATCTGATGTCTAAATAACTGCCTTCATATCATCAAAATAGAATACAAAGAGAAAATAGAAGTATAAGTAGTAGATTATTTATTAAGCATATATATATGATTTACAATTCCAGATTAAATAAATGAAAAAGCAAGAGGAAGAGAGAAATGTAAACCAAAAGTTTATAAAGTTTGCCTACAAAATAAGGTTAAAAGTATTACTTTATTTCAATTATATGATTGGGGTTATATGCATTTGCATATAATGCTTGTGTTATCATTAATAGAGTTAAAATAAAATATATTTCTGACAAATCAATGCAAAATAAATAAAGTAATTAGACCATATAGCAGTACATATAGCAAAATATAGCAAAAGAAAAGGAAGAAATAAAACAAATGGCAACCTGAATGACTTGTTTGTGACTACATTCATTGTATATTTGTAATCCTTATTTTATTTGACATCTATCCATTTGGTTGACCTTTCTCAGCCTCCTTTGTCAATTTTTTCTTTTTAAACCCAACTAGTAAATGTTGGAGAAAATCAAGACCTAGTCCAATGCCCTTTTATCTCCTTTACATTCTCTTCGTTTAAAATAAAATTCCTTTCCACTTATTACTTTTGTCAATGACCCCTGCTTTTATATTTCCTGACATGCAAATCTGTCTACTGAACATCTTTAGAGTATTAAATGTTTCCCAGGCCCCTCAAACTTAATATGATACAAACTAAACACATCCCCAAATCAGGATTCTCTTCCAACATTCCTAATCTCAGTAAAAGTCATCACTATACACTTAGTTGCTTAAGTCATAACTTGGAAATAACTTTGGACTTCTATCTCATCTCCAACCCACTTCCTTCACTCCCTCAATTCCAATTACTCTTGTCGATTATCCTTCCTCTAAATAAAAATGCATCTATTCTACTCCAAGTGGCCAACACTATCCTACTTCAGGTCATGATCATTAGTCATCCAAGTTCATCTAAAACCTTCCTAGCTGGTCTCCCGATGCTCATTCTTATTTATCCCCAAACCACTTTCCATTAAAGTTACATTATAAAAACTGCAAATGTAAGTATGCCATCCTTCTGCCTAAAATTCTTTCCACATCTTTTCAATAGAATCATCATATGTCTACTTATGCCTATCTCTTGGCATAATAATTAGTAGTGCCTTCTCTCTTCTCAAAAGTATCTGTTTATGTATAAATTATACGGTCACTGTCATAAGGGCTTTCCTGGCCTGACCAGCTTCTCTGCCTTCCTCTCAAGACCTACCTCATCCTAGTCCTATCTTGCCATCGATACTCTAGTTCCGATAAACTGTCTGTTGTGTATGTGCACATTGTCTCCCCATCCATACTTTTGCCCTATGTTCTCTTCTAGCAGTTATCTTTTCATAATGAAAAACAAAAATAACACATTGGATCTCATTTTTCATTGGGTGCTTCCTACTAATCCTCCATATTTTAGGAAAACAACACTTTCTTTAATTTTCCTGTCACTGTTAGACTGAGTCAGGAGCTCCTGCTCTGCCTTTCACAACACTTATTACCTCCCCATCATAACACTTGTAAGTTTATTGTGATTGCTTTTTTGCCTGTATTCCTGAGTGGACTATAAAAGACATCAGGGATGACTCATCTTGTTCGTCATTTTATCCCCAGTTCTCAAGCAGTCATCAACAGTTAATAAATATTCCTAAAAGTCATAAAGATGGAAGTACATCCTTGAAAGTCATAAAAGAATTAAAATAATACCAGTCGTAACAACTTAGATCATCTTTCAAAATTCTTTCTAGTATATGATTTTTTTTCACTAGTCTAGAGTATTTCAAGTCAAAAGTTAGAAAAAGATTTCTTTAAGGAAAGAGCGACATATTACATGTTTTGAACATGCCCAAAATTTTGCTTTTCTCCCATTGGTTATATTCCAATTGCTGCTTTTGTAATTGACCTCTAAATATTGAAAGGCTTGCAAAGAAGCCTTACTATTTTCCTTCTCAGAAAACACAGCTGCCTAGTGTTAACAACCAGGCCTGCCCTACATTCTTCATCTTGTTCCTTTTCTCTCAAGCAGCTCTAGGTGTCCTTCAATGACTTCCTCTCATCCCCTTGTCTCTTCTCACACTCACCCATCCCAAGTTCTGTTTCTGCAAACAATCAGGCTGAGCGTACTTTGTGGAGATGTGAGCATTTGTCTATTGGCTGGGCTTCTGAGACACGCAAGGACTCAACAAGCATGTGGATTGGGAGTAGTTATAAAATCCTTTTCTCTTCTGTGTCTCAATTCAGTCTCTCCTTTCATTCATGTTTCAGTGTGATATTTCACCCTCCTGCTTCTTCATCTGTGGCTGGGGTGTTAAGTGTTGATGAGATAATTCTTGGATCAAATCCAAAGAGTGCTTTAAAAATTTAATGTATGTGGGTACCAAATAATGATCTCACACTGTGTATGACCCAGAGTACTCGAATGTGTCATGTTACTGAATTACCCTTAGGTAACCATTACTGTGTCTGGGTGGTCATTGGTAAAGAAGGGGAAGGGTGTCTCTGAGTGTGTGTGGTGGAGGGAGATGAGGGGGAAAAGGGAGGTGGTCTGTTCCCTTGCTCCCAACACATTTATAATTTTAATTGGCCTATCACTTACATAACTTTATATATCTATGTGCAAGCCTTTTTATTTTATATGTATATATTTCACTGCAGCTCAACAGCTAGAATTCCTATTAAAAGTCTAATGCACGTTTACTACCTGTGTGGCTTTTAAAATGAAAAGAATTGTAAACTTCCCAATATTTTTCAAGCTTATCCAAATTCCTTCAATGTTCATTTGGAAATAATAATTCATTATTACTTTAAATTGAGTGCATGTATGAGATGAACTCTTCAGGGGAAAACAGTGATACTACATGGCAGAGTTAATATGATTGAAAGGCTTCTATAACATAATTGAAGATTTCTGCACTCAATAAATGGTTCTATGGGTCCAAGGGATTAGGGGGAGTCTAAAGAAAGAATGAAAAACAAAATATTTTTATAGTTTAGAAGTGTAGACAGAATTCTCAAAATGTAGAGCCTCAAAGCTTATTGACATGATGCTGAAATGTTATTAACATTAGTTCAGTCCCCTGTCTTTGCCTTTGAGTACACTTCTGAACAGAAAATAAATTTGCAAGTCTACCCAAGGAAACATGTCTACTATAGAGGTAGAACTCAAACCTGTATCTCTTGACTCTTGCTTACTACACATTAATCATTCATTAATTTAACAATCTTATATTGAATGTCTACTCTGACAAACAGGGGCTTAATAATGGAGAATAGGACACAGCACCTATCTGCAAGAGCTCACCTTCTCATGAGAGAGACAGACACATAAAAAGTGATGTTCCAATGTGGAATATGTAATAAGAAGCTTATACACAGAGTTATAGGAGGAGAGAAGATATACAATAAGACGAGTCTGGGTGTGTGTGTGGGGGGGACTTAAAATGTAAACAGCACGTGGCCTGCCATGGCACACAAGCAATTTGGCATTTTTGTTGCCTACAGTGTGTGAGAGAGTGATGATAAGATAATGGAGAAAGAAAAAGATAATGGGGGATCTTCATGATATGACAACTAGCCAGGGTTTTATTTTTTTATTTTTTACTGATTGGGAGCCATTGGTAGATTTTTATTTATTCATTTTTGTTTAAATATTTTTGTTTACTCATTTTGTTTGTTTGTCTTAATCCTCACCTGAGGATGTATTTTTATTGATTTTATAGAAAGAGAGAAACATTGATGTGAGAAACATGCATCGGTTGCCTCCTGTACATGCCCTGTCCGGGGATGGAGTTCACAACCAAGTTATGTGCCCTCACTGGGAATTGAACCTGCAACTTTTTGGTGTATGGGATGATGCTCCAATCAACTGAGCCACCTGGCCGGGGCTGGTTTTTAATTTCCAATTGGCTGGAGACCAATATGTGGCCATACTGGACATCACTACTACTCAGCTTGTGCCACATGTTACTCACCATAGGAATTCCAAACACCTTCAATGATCCACAACCTATTCAATGAGACAAATACAATCATTCTATGCTTGACATCCCCCAAAAATACAAAAATGCTATTGTAGCTTCTAAATGTTTAACCTCATTTTCTATACTTAACTCATTACAGTACATCAGCCAATTGTGTAACACTGAGTTAGGGAGATTATTGCAATAATCTAGTTCAGTGATTTTCAACTGGTGTGCCTCAGAATTTTTAAAATATGCAATACCCAACTATTTAGTTAGGAGCACTGACCTATTTCCCATGGCAATAGCCAACAAAATAATAGCCATCTGGTATGAATGAATCAAAATTAAACCTACTTTTTGTCAGATCAGCAAAAAAATGTATTTTTTTGGCTGTGTTGCAGAATTTTAGCAATTAGTTTATGTGTGCCATGAGATGAAAAAGGTTTAAAATTGCTAATCTAGTCTGATGATGATAAAGGATTGCACTAGAATAGCAAGGATATAGAAGATACAGAAGACTGAAGAAATATTTGGGGGAGGGGTTGAGGGAAATGAGCAGAACTTGACAAAAGAAAAAGAAGTTGAGACTAAACATAAAAGCAAAGCCATATTGCCATTTTTCTGGGACTATTTCATATATACATGGATATAGATGAGGTGAGGTCTATTATTCAACTTTAGACTTTATTTGAAATACGTTTAATCAGTGTCTCAGCTCTAAAATATCAGGTAACATAAGCAGTAAGTTGCTGACTTTGTGAAAGAATTTTGCACTCCAGTGGAGGTCTGAACTGAAGACAAGTTGATAGAATACTTGGTGATGCCTTTTAAGAGACGGATACTATATATATCACAGCCATGGATGAATTATTCTAATACTTCCTGGTTCTAGAAAAATGCTGTGTGTAAAAATATAAGACCTAATTACTTTATTTTCCCATTGAAAGTTGTCCTTTCTTCTCTTTGCATAAAAACCAAAAGTGAGTTTTGGGAGAATATTGCTGTGTAAAGAGGTTACATCATCACACAAATAGATGAAGAGGAAGACTTCAACAAGGTTTTCACAGCTGAATGTTTACTCCCATAGAGAGACGATGGTTCTGATTAAAATGAGGCAATGATTCAGAATGTATGGGCAGGGAATTTGAATTTTCAAGAAAAAGGTTTCCTCAAAATAGAAAAACTGCAAACTTTTGAGAAACACAAGGTGTTAAGTGCCTTTTAACAAGGTATGTCTTAAAATGAGATAGAAATGACACACTTTATTCTGGAATTATCTAGGTATAGATCTTACTCAGTTGAAAGGCAGATATTTTAATTAGATTTGAGCATGCTAGGTGAAGAAAGACCAGCCAGCTGTCAGGAAGACACCTCACAGATGTCTATAGATTATTGCTAGGGTCCAAGGTAAAATCTCAGGGTAGGAATTTTATCTGTTTTTCTGATATATCCCAAGCACTTAGAACATTGTGACACATGGTAGGCACTCAATAGAATTTTGTTGACAGAATAGTCAATTTAACAAAGTCCAAAATCTTGCATCTACAGTAGATCCTCCTCTTGAGAGGTGTATAATTATGTAATGATATAATCATAAAAATTATAATTCTCAACTTTAGCAATTGAAGAAAAGGCTGTAGCAAGGAAGGATGATCACTTATCAGTTTGGAAGAGAAAAACTGTCACATGAGCAAGAATAATCAAGTCTACAACATCAGCATAGATTTCTTTGTTGTCAAGCTAAATTCTCAGTTAAATTATACCTAGAAAGGAAGTTTAAATTTTCAATGAGAAATATAACTTTCCTGGGAATCTCAATGCTATTATATGTTTGATTAACATATCAACTCTTTGTAAAAATCAATGGGAAATCAAAATTAAATAGAAGTTCCCTCAATAAACTTGGAACCAGGTATAAAAAGACTTAGAATAAAATTTTAGTGGAACCTAATGGGTTGTTGCACCCATTTCATAACAGGAATGAATACTGAAGTTCATTATCTACATTCTGCACCAGTCGTTGGCTTTGTGACAAGTATAGAATGTATAATGTTCATTTGCTAAGATTCCCTTATCCCTGGGATTTTCTGGCTTGAAGAGTTGACATTTACCTGTATGCCTATCCTTTTTCAATTTGTAGCTGAAAAACCTCTACCCCATTGCACCCTCCTCCAATAATCCTCTTATTTCTTAAGATAAGTTTATGTATTAAATAATACAACAGCAAAGTCTTGGAGATAAAAATATACTTGATTTTGTAAGCTACACTTGATTTTGTAAGCTACACTCTGATCAATTTCTAACTTGATTTTGTAAGCTACCCTCTGATCAATTATGTGTTGGTCTTAAGTTTTAACTCTGAAAAACAATTCCAATTACTCTTACTACTAATATTTGGAAGAATACCTCACTAGCAAAAGAAATTTCATGTATATCTCTCTATATTTTAGTCAGTTCTTTGGTACCCATACAAAATTGTGTTGCGGAGACTAATATGTAAAGCCCCATAAATAATAGAGGTATTTGATAGCCACATAGAGTCAAAAACTTTGGAACAATGAAGGAATCTTCTTAAAAGTAAGTACACAGTATGTAAGTTATCTTTCTTTCACAGAAATAAAATAAAACCAAAATTTTCCACTTTACTAATCTTAGTATGGCTGCTCTTTTGAAAAAGAGAGTTCAGAGAGAAAAAGCTTTGCAAGCCGCATAGTCCCTGTGAGGGCAGTTTGAGAGCAGTACCAACTGTGAAAGCAATGGAATTACAAATATTTTAGTTGACATACTGTATGTCTTACCTTGACTGATTACATAAAAAGTAATTGAATGCCCTGCAATTAATAAAAGATGAAAATCATGATTCCATCAAAGACTGAATTGCAAGACACAATCATTGAATTATACAAAATGAAAATGATAAAGAGAAAAAGAGGACCTAAGGAAGCAGGGCAGAAAATTTCCCCTTGGCCAAACCAATCTAAGGGATCCAACAAGGGAGAAAGATGATTGAATTTACTGTGTTCTTTATAAAATGACTAGAGGCCCGATGCATGAAATTAATGCATGGGTAGGGTCCGTAGGCCTGGCCGGCGATCAGGGCCAAACTCTGGGTGGCCGGTCACCTCCCTCTGCAGGGAGACTGGCGGGGCGATCGGGTCCCCTGCTGGCATCTGCCTTGGCTGGCCTGGAGCCTGCGGGCTGGGGGGCAGCTTCTGCGATGAGCATCTGCCCCATGGGCGGCAGTGCACATCATAGTGACCAGTCGTTCCACTGTTTGGTCAATTTACATATTAGGCTTTTATTATATAGGATGTTTACATTTACTGTAATAAACTTTATAAGGTTCATTCCACAGTATAGACTTACAACTATAAAAACTATAACATCACTCAAAATATTCACAACTCCTACCCATAAAGAAATCAAGACAGGAAAAGCCATTTCCTTTTAAGAATTTGAAATATCAGTCATGAGTAAAATAAAATGATGAGATAAAGTTTGTATAACTCACTGTGGGACCATTTTATTTTTCTAATTTCTCACCCTTGCTCTGGACTGTGTGGACACAGGCAGACTAGTTATACAGAAAATACCACCAAAATATTCATGCTATAGTGCTAAACATCATACTTCATTTGAAGACAAAGCCTTAGAAGTTTTCACTGTTTTCAATTATATCACTATTAATCTTTATATTAATGAATTTTTAGGAGCAGGAAAGTTTTACCCACACCTAGAATGTAGGGGAGTTCACCAATGATTTTAATTTTTCTAGTACTTGTATGATTCTATTTATTGAATTTAAATTTATGATCTATATGAAATTTACCTTGACATATAGCATAAAAAATAAATCCAGCTCAGCCGCGTGGCTCAGTGGTTGAGGGTCAACCTATGAACCAGGAGGTCACGATTCAATTCCCAATCAGGCCACGTGTCCGGGTTGCAGGCTCGATTCCCAGTAGGGGACATGCAGGAGGTGACCGATTAATGATGTTTCTAGTTCTCTCTCCCTCTCCCTTTCTCTCTGAAATCTATAAAAAGATATTTAAAAAATAAATCCAATTTTGTCTTTCTCTATAAGGCTGTTCATTTATTCCAGAAGAAACAGTTGTTATTTTTTTCTTTACTCTGGTAATTTATGTTGCTACCTACAGAATATTCTAAATTTTCATATGTAAAACTATAAGATTGAAGACACAAACCAATGGAAAAATATCTCATGTTCATGAATTAGGAGAATTAATATTGAAATGTACATATTGCCCAAGTGATCTTCCGATTCAATGCAATTCCTATCAAAATCCCAATGGCATTTTTCAAAGAAAGAAAAATAAATCCTAAAAGTTATGTGGAACCACAAAAGACCTTGAATATCCAAAGCAATCTTGAGAAAGTAGAACAAAGCTGGAACGATCATACTTCCTGATCTCAAACTATATTACAAAACTATAGTAATCAAAACAGTATGGAACTATCATTAAAAAAAAAGACACAGATCATTCCACAAAATAGACACAGAATTAAACCCATGCATATATAGTCAACTAATTATTAACAAAGGTGCTAGGAATGTACAATGGGAAAAGGATAGCCTCTTCATTAAATGGTGTTGGGAAAACTGGATATCCACATGCAAAATAATTAAATTGCATCCTTATCTTACGCTATACACTCAAATAGAGTCAATATGAATTAAAATCTCCTAGAAGAAAAAATAGGGGGAAAACTCAACTTTGGTTTCCTCAATGGTTTCTCTAAATATGACACCAAAAGGTCTTTTATTTTGATTTGGAAGTTCCTCTTTAAGAATTGACAACGTGTTTTTCTTTCTATATCTAGGTGGATAGATTTTTTAAAAAATCTTCTATTATTGATTTCTAGATGTATTGTGTTATAGTCATAAAATGCTATTTGTATTATTATTTTTTATTTATATTTTTCATCATTCTCTTTTTCTTCCTCCTCTTTTCCTTTTCCCTTCCCTTCATCTTATTCTTTTTGTTTCTAATATCCTTTTCTACAAAGCAGAATAGAAAACTCCTCATGAGTTCAGGTTATGAAGCAGGATTTCTAATCAGAAAAAGACAACACTTCTGCATAGTAACCGAGCATAACAATAGATGGCTGCACAGACCACCAGATACATCTGCTTCCACCCTGGTAATTGAAATCCTGCTGTTGAGTAAGACTCTGTCCTTTGCTCTTGCACTGGTCTTGGATCTGGCCAATTAAAGAAATGTTTATTTAATTCCCTGAACATACACTTGCAGTTCCATGCAGGCACCACACTCATAACTTGGGAAGTGTGATTGATATGGGGCTCCCTCTCAAAGCTCAGTGAAGGCATTTCAAATTACCAGTCCTTCGCACTCCCCACTGCCTCTTCCAGTCTGCAGTACTCAGAATGACTTTTACCAAGGCCCCCAGAGCTGTTTTGGAGAGAGGAGGGAAGTGACCATTAAAGCAACAAAAACCAAAGCAGTGATTTGTGACCATTCCCCAATGCGGCTGGGTTTGCCATCGGTGTGGCAGCGCGGCTTCTTGTCAAACACCAGCCTCTCTGAGGACAATCTCTGTGTCTGAACAGAAAGTACTTTGTCTCTTCAGGCAGGAAGCCTAAGGCGAGGCTTACCCAGAGTTGTATTTTCCACCATGTGGCCAGGACAATAAACATGGGGCTTTTGATCTGGGTGGTAACAGAGACAGAGTCCGGGTTCTGAAAGGAGGAAAAGAGGAAACAAATCTGCCAGAGGTGAGTGTGCGCCCTCGGGGCACTTTGGCTTGCCTAGAGTTCACGGAGCAAACCCAGAGAGATCTCAAATAAACATGTCTGAGGAGCCATAAAAACCCTAACCGGCGTGATAACTTAAATCCCGACGTCAAAACACAGAAATGCATGGCCTACATCATGTGAAACTTCTTTGGCCCCGGGTTTATAAATTAAACCTCCTTCAAACTCCTATTTTTACAAGCATAAATTTACACATGCCCTTCCTCCCTACCACCGTCTTCATATTATAAATAACAGCAAAGGATCATTGTGGTCCTGCAGGTGGAATACTTAAAAAAAAAACAAAAAACTAAAATGGGGGCAAATGTATACTCAAAGGGAATCTTTCCTAATTTTCATTAGGACACAGTGCATGTCCCCATCATATGTGTCCTTTTAACTTGCTGCTTTAAAACTTCATCCTAGAAATCAATGCCCTCCGTTATTTTTCATGCTAACTTCATTTTCAAATCTGAATGCCAAAGAGAAGCTCAGGTTATGTCAGCCCTGTTGAAGTCCAGGGCTGTGATGAGGAAATGTGAGTGGGCTGAAGTGGGACGCCCTGCCGGGTTAACTTGGCAGAGCCTGAGTTCCTGGCTCAACCTGATATTAAAAGTGAGTCATCAGTTTACCCACACAGCAGGGTCTTCACTTTGTACTTCTCATTCTGAGCCACTCGGCAGGGGGTCCGAAGACTCGAGGTTAGTTTCTATAATTAATAATCAAGGGGGAGAAATTCCTCTCATTTATTTTGAGAATTATTTTATTATTCATAAATTCCTTAATGTGACTGCCTGATAAATAATAAGAGAACACATAAAATCTATCTCATGGAAAGGTAAGTTACATTCCGTGGGATTCGTTTTTAGTGGAGGCCAAAGGCACCGCCGTTCACATAAAAGTGATCTTTTCTTCTTTATATCTGTGAAGAGACATCTGAACAGCAAAGTTTCAGGTGCCTGTGGCCCTGTTACCTGATATTTTTAGGAAAAAAATAATCCAGTAATTGCTGTAAATTCATATAAAGATATATATTAGAACTACTATGATTTTTAAATACTCTCAGTTTTAATAAAGGACATAGACAAAATGATTTTGCTGGAAACAAATCAGTTTCACTAAAAGAGAGATGTTGACAGGAAGCCAGGAAGGCTGGTCAACAACCTTAATTGCTCTAACCACTCACCCTTTAGTTGAGACATTGTTAGCTGAAGCAGCCTCCACCTTTGTTTTTCCCATGTAAATTTCTGTTTATCCTGGCTAAGATGTTTTCCCCAAAGCCTCAATAAAAGGGATGGCAGGGCCAGAGCAGTAGGTAGTTCTCCCACTAGAGTTGAACTACCACCTGGCCCCCCCATTTCGCCAAATTGAATTTCTTCAAGTCTCCTTTCATTTGTGTGCGGCCCTTCTCCAGAACTCGAACCCTGAACTGGAACCCTGGACCACGCGGGATGTGGAAAGGGATTCCTACATGATTTAAGATTTAACTCCTCACTTTAAAAATTAATAGATCAATACAATTTACTTTTCCTCTCATAGTATGTGAGGAAATATAAACATTTAAATTAAATCTAAGAAATATAAGCATTACGTTTTTGGTTGTTGTTAATCCTTACCCAAGGAATTTTTTTCCCCATTGATTTTTTTTAGAGAGAGTGGAAGGGAGGGGGAGAGACAGAGAGAAATATTGTTGTGAGAGAGACACATCGATTGGTTGCCTCCTGCATGCATCCCAACCTGAGGCCAGGGATCAAGCCTGCAACTGAGGTACATGCCCTTGACTGGAATTGAACCCAAGACCCTTCAGTCCATGGGCTGACACTCTAACCACTGAGACAAACAAGCAAGGGCTTTTAATCCAAACTCAGTAAACACCTACTATGTTATTCAATGCAGCCTCGAAGTCTCTTGGTGAAACAATCCTATATAATAAAAGGCTAATATGCAAATCAACAGCGGAACAACTGGTGGCTATGACATGCACTGACCACCAGGGGGCAGATGCTCAACGCAGGAGCTGCCCCCTGGTGGTCAGTGTGTTCCCATAGGGGGAGCACAGTTCAGCCAGTAGCTGGGCTCACAGCTGGTGAGCGCAGCAGCAGCTGTGGGAGCCTCTCCCCACTCCGCAGCAGCACAAAGGATGTCTGACTGCGACTGCTGGCCTAGGCTGAGTGGTACTAAGCCATCAGTTGGACATCCCCCAAGGGGTCCTGGACTGTGAGAGGGCACAGGCTGGGCTGAGGGACCACCCCCGAGTGCACGAATTTTGTGCACCAGGCCTCTAGTATTCATCATAAAAAAGAATGGAAAAAATGTTGATATGTTGGTATAAAGCCATCACCATTGTTTGGAGGAACAATATTATGATCTATAATAATAAAAGGGCAATATGCTAACCAGACCGGACATCTTTCCTGATGAAGCCGGGGCCTGAGGGAAGTCATTCCAGGTCCCGGGTGCCTGTGGGTGGCCCAAGGGAAGCCAGCCTGGTTCCTGGGTGCCTGTAGGCGGCTGGAGGAGGGAAGCAGCCCGGGTCCCTGGTGCCAGAGGGAAGCCGGTGCTGGCAGCCAGGGGAAGGAAGGCCTACTCTTGCACAAATTTTTGTGCATTGGGCCTCTGGTATCAATATATTTTACTTACTAGAGAGTTTCTGTTCAAGATGAAGTTTTACTTAAAAGAACAATTAACAACAGTGACAATTTTGTTAAAGGTTGGTATAAGATAAGTTGCTGGTAGCATAAACAAAACTGTGCACCTTAAGTTTTTGATCACACATTGTGTATACGTGCAAACTCCCGTAGCCGCACACATAAATCTGGCACACTTCCTTAGAATAGCAGTGACAGTCCTTCCTAAAGGAGCCCTCCTCTGCACGACTAGCCTTGGCTTTCACTATTTGCAGCATGAACTCCAGCTGCAGGAAGCTGATCCTGAGCAAGTTTCTCCTGCTCTGCTTCTTGGCAGACACTGGATGGCCTCCCAGGATTATCCTGTCCCCCTCTTCTCACTGTGACACTGAAAGCATCTTCACAAAACCCGTCCAAATTGTATTGTGGGCCTTTCTGTGTCCATAAACATGTTTATTATAAAAGTCATTACAGCTATTTTAATTAGTGTTAAACATTTGTCTCCAGCACAATACAGAGAGCTCCTAGAGGGAGAATGGCTTCCCGTTTATCTCTGTCTCCCCATTCTGGCCTGCTCTTCACCATTAAGCACTGCATGTCTTGTAAGAGATGTCCTGTTTATGTCAAGATCATATTGGTATATGGTGACAATAAACTTACATGTCATTCACTCAATTTCCTTCTCACAACACTTGGCTTGTAGTAGTCCTACTC